>NC_090268.1:236543401-236843401 GCF_040414725.1 Anabrus simplex | reverse complement strand
TCTTCCCAAAGCGTCTTCTTAGATTTAACAACTGTTTCATTCATCTACATACAATTCCCTGTCTGCATAAGTCCTTGTTTGGAGCCATTTCTGATACGGCGTTTTCTTTTCTTTTAACGTTTGCAAGCTGCTACCACTTCATCATTTGCATCCTTAAAAAGGAATAAAATTGTATAATTCTGGAAATATTAAAAAACTTCGTAGCACCATTTTTAGTTTTTTGCGAAACATGAGTGTATGTATATATTTTACTTCTTACAACTTGCTTTACGTCGCACCGACGATGGGAGCGGAAAGTGCTAGGAATTGTAAGGAAGCGACCGTGACCTTAAATAAGGTACAGCCCCAGAATTTGTCTGGTGAAAAAATGGGAAACCACGGAGAAACATCTTAAGGGCTGCCGACAGTTGGGGTCAAACCAACTCTCTCCCTAATTTTCAATCATTCCAACGAAATATCACATTGATAAGATATATTCTTGGTTATTTAACACGACTGAAAGCAAAGTAATTTGCTGTGATGAGGACAGGTAAAATTTAATAAAAATATGGTAATAAAACATCTGGGACAAATCTTAGATCTAAGCACACAGAAGAAAAGTAGAGAGCCACAAAAATGCACGCAGACGTTGTGCTCTAATAATTTCATCGCAGCACAAAATTTCCTTGAGTTCATCTAACAATAACGAAACATAATAAATGCGATATTTTTGTAGATATTATCCTATTATAATAAAGTTAGTAGTGAAAATGCAGTCTACATATTTACCGAACCCTTGAACTTACCATTCCATCGTTGGTCGGCCACGGCTGCTACAGTAGAACAATCTAGAACTCTTAAATCATGGGTCGTTGCGGGAATAAATTCGGTCACGATCTTAACCAAACGATGAGGTTCAGAAGAGAGCCTAACTACTTGAAATGAGGAGCAAAAATGTGCTTACTAACTTTTATTAAATTGAAATAGCACGATAACATTATTAATTTAATATGCATTCTTGAAAATTAAAAAAAATTATAAATTATTGATTTTTGAATGTTTCAAACACAGTCACATTACATAACGTTGATTTGTTTCTTACAATATCGAAGAGTTGCTTCGGAGAAGTTAATATATTAGTGGACAGCGAAACTGAAAAACTGAAAAAGGGAAAACCTGAAAACCGGGCACCTATTATTCCAAACGAGAACTGAGAGTTAATCCACACGATCCGTGGAAAATCTGACTTTCAACAAGTAGAACGCCTGATTTTCTCTCAATTAAGGTTATCCACCAGTCGAATACCCTTTACGGATACGGAACACCCGCCGAATGGACCCTTAATCGAACCAAACTGACTATCAGTTGCTTTGGATAAATTGCGAAATATTATGGGAAAGCATGGTGTTCACTACGAGTTAACAGCATCATTCACAATTGAAATAAAATTCCACCATGTATTTGTCATTCATGACACCCTTAAGTGATAAGGTAATCCCGATGCTAAATGTGCATCACCCAAAACAGCTGTTCGGAAGGAACCAACAACAACATGATCCGTGAAGATCTTACGTTATGTCGTTCTAAAGGAACAAAACTGCGAAATGCAGGAAACACTTATTCATCATGCATTTAGAAGAAATGCCAAACACTGAAGTTAATTAAAAGTGGAAAGTCACTTGAAAAGTATTATTATCGAACCGATTTTCAGGTTAGAAATGGTTTTGTTACGCTAATAAAATTACCAGTCCACGTTAAAAAATTACTACAACTTTAAGGAATTCTTTCCCTTGAAAAACAAATTCTACCAGTATAGATCTATCTATTTATTGTCTGTCCCAACACACTACTTATAAAGTGATTACTTAATTACTTCAACTATGAATGACATGAAAGTACGACAAAATTGAAAATAAAAATATTGTTACTGGCTGACGAATCGAAACCGCATTCGCAACTCAAGTCTCACACTAATACACTGAGTGTCAATACGCACACTATCAAACGAAACGGACGTCAAAACGATAAGCCAATTAAGTCCGTAAAAATAAATTAACATATCAAAGTCATTAGAGCTCAACACGCACGGAGAATCACAGTAAAAATATTTAATCTAGATCAGGTCGATGTCCAACATTTGGGCAACCCTCAGCCGCCGATAGCGGTCCCGTCATCTCAAGGAGAGCTACACACAGACCCTCTTCATAATTCATATTTACTGTAGATGCTACCTTCGTCCAGGCCACTTCAACAAAAAAACAAAAGAAACATCTAAACTGAGACTTGAGTGTGTACAGCTGCCATCCCAGACCTATCGTCGGGCTCACTTGAAATCTGTACATCCTAACACTAATATCTGTGTACATGATACCTTCCAAATTCTATCGTCGGGCGTGAACTAGGACGTCTCATCATCAGTGACTCCAAGGATAACATGTGGCGTCCTAAATCTACCGTCGGGCGTCAAAGTGGGTCGTACTACGCATCCCTTAACATACCAGGCGAACTAGCAATTTCAAACAAACTCTGACTTCAATACTAAACCTGGTCAGACAAATAACACGCGACGGAACAGCGTCTCTTACTATCAAACGAATGCAAGTCGAAAAATACAGTAAGTCTCTACCTCGTTACAATACGTGAACTCAAAAATAAATATACGTGACGAACAAATCTCCACCTCAAACACAATCTCAGCCTGTGCACTGAAGTTTTAGGGAAGCAATGACAATTCCCAACACACTACTTATAAAGTGGATGCCTTCAAAATAATAATCATCACTACCGCATTCGAAACTCTCAAATCGCCTATCGTCAATTCCAACTATTTATATCAATTACCTATCCAGTGAACAAATTCAATACACCCCAACCATGGGTCCAAAATGCTCTTTTATCCTTGAGGTCGCATTATCTTACTATTCATACGGGCTTTAAGTAACAAAATCGCTGGACGTTTACTACCAAGATTTTTAACCTTTTTCTAGAGTCGTTTTCACTAGGGATCTTACTAGAAATCTACGGTGCTTCACACAGTAGTCGTCTCAAATTTCGGATTGGTAGCGGAAAACAATACAGCCTGCCTCAACACAGCCTGTTTCCTAAATACTTCCTCTGCAAAAATATAGCCTGTCTCAAACTCATTCTCCTCGCTTTATTCCAGCGGTATCACTTAAAATCCAGGCTTCATTTCATCCATCTCTCTCATCTCCACATACATATAAATTCGTCGCTCTCAATCCCCTTTTCTTATATTTCCAAGACCCTTTTTCATAATTCAATCCCCTGGTGAAAACAACAACCACTGTAAAACACATCTCTTACTTTACTGTTATTACGACTTTCGGACCTCGAGGATCCAAGAACACACCGCGACTTTTCGTATCATTGATATACACGATGTCTCAAAATTTTACTTCCCATGAATAACTGTAACTCTATCAAATTTCATTGAAATTATCTAAATATGCCTGCGATCCTTGTAAAAATATACTGGTTAAATGCACTTTTAACATAGAAAAATTTCTTTATCCCGCGGTAGACATCATTATTATTATTATTATTATTGTTATTATTATTATTATTATTATTATTATTATTATTATTATTATTATTATCGACAAACATTTCTGAATTCAACTGATATTTGAAATTTAGATATTCGCCACGACTAATTTACACTTATAACTTTCCAAAATTCCACGCTTTGGACAATATCTCATCGAACATTAACACCAAATTTTAAACGTCGCATTTTACCGTTTCTTGACATGAGATTTACACACTGAAAGTTTCACACGCTGACCAAAAATTACAACACCTTTCGCCTGATAATTACGAATATCAACCCGACAATCATCTTGAAAAATTTGTTGGGACAGAACAAATAAAACTAACTACAACATAATATAAAAATAGACAGATCTGCACATGGCATCATTCCCAGTATTCTGGTTACATCGTCACCAGCAGACCTCGTGCTTAGCCGTACATTTTCCCAGATAACATTTTCATTTCCAACATCTCACTCTTACAAACACTACCCTTCTCGCACACGATATTAAAATTACCACATAAATCACGCACTTTTCTCTGTAATTTGCACCACGAACTTCCCTCGTTCTGCAGTCGGCTGCGACTGTCTGGTTCGTTCCCAGAGTTGTCTCTCTCTGTTACTCCAATAAAACAGGTGTTCAACAGATAAAGGGAGCAGAACTACTCTGAATAGCTTCCCCAACCCTCTTCACTTTCAAACGTACATGAGATGATATAAATAAAATCTGCTGCGTATATTTTAACCAACGCCTACACTTTCCTAGTTCGTCGGCAAACGTTCAGAACTTCTCCAATCACCTTCACTTCTTAACCGAGTATGTTGACCTTAGCCACGGACATGTATTTAGTTGTTTGTCGATCAATCTGGCGCGAATTTCCAATGACGACGGGCACAAGCTCCCGCGGCTTCAAGTTCCAGATCGACACTGAAAAATATACGGTGGGGGGTTTCTTTTATAATCTCAGGAGGGACGCTATCCCCACTATTAAGCTTGATTGTGTAATCTGCCAATTTTGCGTCCAATAGACCGATTTTGATGAGACTTGTCCCAGACTTCCGGACAGGCTTGCACTTATTTTAGATGTTAATCTTATAATTTTACCACACTCACAACAGGGGAAATAAATTATTTCTTCCCGTGCGTTTCGCGCGTTTTCTTCATCCCCTGACCTTGGCACGTGTAGCTGGTTCACTGATCTGACGCTAACATGTACTTAGGCTTAACTGCATTTATGTTTTTCCCTGGGGGCTCTGTCTTCACGTAGGGTGTACGAATAATTTAACTTATTTATTTTTTTATTTACCGTATTGCCAAAATCCCTCGTTGTATAGAATTCCATGAATTTTAAGAATTGTCGGGCACTCGAGTTCCGCCGAGGTGTCCCGGTATTTCACGAGCTTGCCGTGAGTGAGATCCTTCCCACGCGACATCGGGGCTCTTAGAAGCGCAACATGGCTGCCCTCAAACATAAAATTAGTTTCTTGATACCAAATAAATATTGAGAGAAAAAAATATTTTTCTCACCGTAGAATTATGGGTTCAATATAGTTATCACGCATTTTTTCTTTTATATATCCAGTCATTTCTAAAAATACTAAATATTTTGGATCATCCACTTCTTCAACCAGCGTTATCAGCTAACACCATAAGGTAAAATTATAATGTCATACCATTTCATAGTGAATCATAGTTCGACTCGTAGGCTGAATGGTCAGCGTACTGGCCTCCGGTTCAGAGGGTCCCGCGTTCGATTCTCGGCCAGGTCGGGGATTTTAACTTTCATTGGTTAATACCAATGGCCCGGGGGCTGGGGTTTGTACTGTCCCCAACATCCCTGAAACTCACCACACATAACACTATCCTGCACCACAATAACACGCAGTTACCTACACATGGCAGATGCCGCCCACCCTCATCGGAGGGTCTACCTTACAAGGACAGCACTCGGCTAGAAATAGCCACACGAAATTATTATTATTATAGTGAATCATAAATCTAGAGTTTCTGAGATATTATGACGTTTTAAGGCACCACTGAGATGGAAAAGATTAACTGAGGTACATGCAGGTAAGTCGGTCCTTGGTGCATATCATGACTACTGATCAGATCGTGTACTTCATCGGTCTTATGTGGTATACGCAGTCTGCGTGGCCTTAAATTACTGAATTAAGTCAACTATGATCTTGCCAAGAGTATTTCAGTGGAATAATGGACAGTGAGTGTGTACCTATTGTTTACTCAACAAGCATAACAATTTCAATTTTCAAGGAAAAGGATGATCCAACAGACTGTACCATCTATCGCCCAATCCACCTTCTGTCTCACGCCATGAAGGAGTTTTTAAAAAAATCTTCGACAAATGAATTCGTAATGTATTTCAACTCAGCGCCAACGAGTGGGGCTTTGTTAATCTCTCAAGAGGTAAACTTTACTAAAAGTGCAGCACGCACAGTGGCATACATTTTTCAATGAAGTTAAATAACTAACATTCGTTTACTGTTCTGCTGTTTAATAGGCAGGCGTATTTGTGCATATGCTTGCTAATATAATGCACTGAAAGGCATATGGGTTCTAGGGCGACCATTGTTCGAATCCTAGCCAATTAACATTCACATCCCTGTTGGTCGGTAGCCGGCCCCGTGGTGTAGGGGTAGCGTGCCTGCCTCTTACCCGGAGGCCCCGGGTTCGATTCCCGGCCAGGTCAGGGATTTTACCTGGACCTGAGGGCTGGTTCGAGGTCCACTCAGCCTACGTGATTAGAATTGAGGAGCTATCTGACGGTGAGATAGCGGCCCCGGTCTAGAAAGCCAAGAATAACGGCCGAGAGGATTCGTCTTGCTGACCACACGACACCTCGTAATCTGCAGGCCTGCGGGCTGAGCAGTGGTCGCTTGGTAGGCCAAGGCTCTTCACGGGCTGTAGTGCCATAAGGTTTTTTTTTTGGTTGGTCGGTATTCAAGTAAAACAGTAGGTCCCGTGGCTACGGTCACGATATCGAGAGTCATGTAAAAGTACAAGATTACTTTCTTTCTTTTTGGTAACACTATGTAGTAATGTTCGGTCAGGGTGTGATGGTTAGATCTTATTCACTAAGAATCAGATAATAAGACTGCATAGGCCTATTCCATTACATGTTAAGTGAACTGCAGGTAGGATAGAGATCTAAATCCAACAGTCACAATCAACACAATATTTATTAACGTACATGAAATGTACATTCTCCTAATCCAAGTTCAGTTTAACCGCCACCGCCTACATCACATTTTCTTGGAGCAATGTCATCAAACTCTCCGTTACCCGATATTTCTACATTCGTATCACTGTCAGCAGATACTTCACTTCCGAACCATCACGATGCAATCAATCGCGCTCTTAGCAAAGTTTCTCCTTAGGTGGGGGCGGAAGAATACACCCACGGTAACCTCTGCCTGTCTTAAAAGTTGACTAAAAGGGACCCTAGCGGGTCTCGACTGAGTCTGACATTATTTCTGCTTACTGTGCCAGGCTCCTCACATTCATCTCTCCTACCTGACTTCCCTTGGTTATTTTCAGATCGCAACGGCATTAGGTTTGACCGGTCTCCCTCCGTGACTCTCCCTCTTCTTTCGCCGATACTTTTACTTTTGTAAGTGTTTTTCCTCTTTCATTTTACTTCAGATAACATAAAAACGCCACCACCACTCTTAGCAATGTGGTTAAAACGATTTATTCCGCCATTATCGTTTGGGTGGAGCAAACGATGCCATTGTTGCAGCCCATCACCTCGTAAAGAAACACCGGAAGAAGATCCGAACACTGTGTCCGAGAGACTCATCGACTGGGTCGAAAATAAGTACACCAGTAAATGCCTGCAATTCTCGGCGAGACTTTCCGAAATTTTTTCAGTGACTGTTCCAATGCATTAAGGCTCAGCACTCTCACAAGTTCTGTTCACTGTTTTCGTGGGTAGCATCACACGGGATTAGAAGCTGAACTTGCCCTGGACCATGCTCTCATGCTTACTCAACTACTAGAGATGAACTGCATTGACAAGTCCAGTTTTGGAATGACCACCCTCAATCATTTCGGACTTCAACTGAACATCCAGAAAGCTATTTGGAGACTGTTACAACTACTGGAACACACTAAAATAATGACAAGAACTTAGAAAAGGAAACATTTTCCAGTATCTGTGCTCCCATCTTCAATATTATGTTAGTATCAGCGCGACGTGCGAAAAAACGTTAATGCGCCCAGAATGAGAAGGTGTGCTATGTGTCACGACTAATGCCAGTCTGGCTCAAATCACTGATCTAAAGGTCCGTCATCCACCCTATTGCACTGTATGCCACCGACTGTAGGGCTTCAACGATGGACGGCGTGAACCGTCTCACATGCCATGACGGTATGAATGCATCTTGTAACATGTTAAGTTATGCAGAAGCAATTTGGAGTGTAATCAAGTACAGGGACAGGACGTTCAAGGACACTTAAAACTTCGTGGAAAACTACGATTTGTATTTTATTCCTTTCCTTACTTTAGTATTATACTGTGGATACTGAAATTGTTGTCTTTCCTCGCTCTGTTGCAGTGCATAACGCGGATATTTTCCCACTCGTGCATCTAAACTCGGAAGCAGAACTTGTTGTAATTTCATGTCCGATTTATTCGTCCACGTTCTGGGGAATGTGAACTCAACAGTGTTGTCTACAGACATATATTGATTATTTTTATATCGTGTTGTGTTGTGTTATGGTACATTATTCTACGAACATTACGCTGTGGAGAACATAAGAGCGCTCTGCGTAGAGATAGACAGTCTCTCATTGTGACATCACCAGACTGTTTTCATGAACACTCTCTTTAGGCGCTAGGCTCTTCACTTCCGCGAGGACGGTTACCTAGTTATACTTCCACTTAAAACAAAAATCACCACCACCACCACCACCATCTTAACTTCGCACAAGGGGCTATGAATAATATAGTTATCATGGTCCGTAGTTTTGCCTGACTTAAAATCTTGTGATCAGTAGTCACGGTATCTACAGTTAAAATGGAATCGAACTACAGGGGTGTACCTTCCGTTTAGAAAACTTTCCTACACTAACATCCTCTCAGTTCGAGTCGGAGGAAACAGGTTCGCAAAGATTGATATTGAAAGGCTCCACAACCAAACCTCCGACGATTTCTTTTTCATAATTTTCGTCCTGCAATCCTGCATGTTTTACGCAGTCTGACCAAGCGGAGGTCACAATTCCGTCGATAGCGCCTTCGTGAATCATCACCTGTAATTCGGATCATATTGTTTTTTTCTCCAATATACACAAGCTCATTATGACTTATAATGATTTGGCAGCAATCTAACTACACAGAGCCCATATTACCGCAGTATTTCATCTATAACGTAATGAACGATTAACCAGAAGTAGCAAGTCCTCTCTGGTATGTGTCGAGTTATGAGGAATTTCATTGCAAGATCACAAATCCGTGATGTCAGCCTTTCTAAGATTCGAGCTTGGAGCTTTGCTAATTTGCACCTGTTTTTATACCCTGTTGTTTTTTTTGTTATACAAGTGATTATATGGTGATAGGCACATCGAAACACAGTCACGTCACTCGGACAGTCTTTCGAATTCCGTATAAGGTCCTGAAGATTTCAGCACCCAGTCCACATATGTAAAAAACTAGCAAATGTATCCGTGTTTCGCTACGATATTTGACATTGTATACGGATATCGAAGTAAATTACTGTACACGCAATGAATAAGACTTTTTAAATTGCATGTCCGTTACCGTTATCCGAGAAACAACATGGGGAGGTCCCCATACGTAGTTTCCAATGTAAAGTGCGAGTTGCGGAGTTGTGATCATAACGTCAGGTTCACTTGCCTACTGCCATTCACAATCAAGTTGGGAAGTTTTCACTATAATTGAAGGCCCCCTTCTCTACTGTGCGGTCACAATCTATTTGGGGAGTTTTCATTACAATTCCAGGTCCCGTTTCCTATTTTCAGACACAAACGATTAGGGGAGTTTTGAAGAAAATTGCATGCTCCCTTGCCTTCTGCCAGTCAAATCGGGAAGGGAATTATTCATTACCGCTAAAAATCTACTTCAATGAATATATCTAGATCGACATACGAAAGTATATGCATGTTTAGAATGTTGCAAAACTTAATTTATAGATTAATTGCTGCTAAACGGTACGTTATATCGACAAACGAATTGCACCAAAAGACGCCTCCTTAAGTGGTCCAAACGCTTAATCCTATAATATTTTCTCATATCTCCTCTATGTATGGGCTGGATTAAGTTAGAAACGTTCAATGGGGCGAATTTTGGGTAGGTTCTTCGTACAGTTTATTACTTTTCGGCACTTGAGTGACAGCTAGAAATGTAGAATTTGGCTCCCTCTGAATAGGCCAATGTTCGTGCCGAATTTCATGATTCTGTCTTTATTCTAAGTGTGACAAACTATGAATTATACGTGTAAAACCTGAAAAATTTACGTACAATCAAGAAATATAGCCGAATCTAACGCATACGACATAAAGTCTTAGGACCAAAGTTGTAGATCACCCGAGATCGTGCCATCCGTTTTGTGATGTGACCGTTTAACCACGAAATACCTCGAAACAAAGGTCTGCATGAACATTAATATTGCCCCCATATTTCAATATTTTCGGGGGTAAGAAGTGAAAAAATTTAACAATTTGGAATTTTTCCGGCGTTTACAGGCTAGGATTGGTAATTTTGCCAAATTTCAATTTTCTAGATCGTCTGGCATATTGTGCTGCCATCTTGATTTTGGAGAGGGGCTAAAAATTAGGACTTTGCGGAAAATAAATCTAAAAAATATGCAGAAGGTCATTATTACACCTGAAACGGGTAACTGTACGACAATTTCGCCAAAATTGTCAAATTGTCAATGTCGTTACGATATTATTTATATAGATAAGTATCATAATAAAAAATACTCCAACACCTCTTTCACTTCTTTTCAAGCCACTCCCCCCCCCCCCCATTAAGTGAATTTTCCTAAACAAGAAATACTCGTTTCTTTATTTTTAATGAAGATGCCAAATACAAATTTTCACGGCTGTAACATGTTCAGTTTTTGAGATGTCCGCATCATAATAAAAATAATTCCAATCCTTTTTCAGTCCTTTTAATACCCCCCAACCCTTAATTGGTTTCTCAGGAAACAGAAAAATGCGTGTTTCTTTATTTTTAAAGAGATTTATAATACCAATTTTCGCATCTATAACATGTCAAAACTTTAGATATACTGTAGATATGCTCATTTTAAAAATTCATCCGCTATTTCACTTCCCCTTAAGTGGATTTTCCGAAAATAAATTATGCGTGTTTCTTTACTTTTACAAGAGATTAAAAATACAAAATTTTACGTCTGGAACATGTTACATTTTTTTTAGATATATTTTTGATATAGGCCTACTCATTTTAAAAATTCATCCATTTTTCACTCCCGTTCACCACCCGTTTCAGAGGATTTTTCTAAAACAAAAATACGCGTTTCTTTACTTTAAAGGAAATTCCAAATGCCAATTTTCATGTTTGTAACTTTTTCAGTTTTTGAGATATAACTATCCTCCTAAAAGGTATTCAGCCTATTTTTGACCATTTTTCACCCTCCTTGAGGGAATTCTCCGAAAATAAAAAATACGTGCCTCTTTATTTTTAAAGTAGATTCGAAATACCATTCTTACGTCTGTAAACGGTAAAGTTTTTGAGATATAGATGTACTTATGTAAAAAATTCACCCCCCTCCACGTTTCACTCCCTTAGTGACAAAATATCCAAAAATTTCTCCCTTAGTGAGCACCCGCACTGTGGTATAAAAGTCATTTCTTTATGTCGAGTAGTTTTGGCTTGGCGTTGTAGTATAGAGATAACCTGCGAATAAGACTACGGCACTGTTTAGTTGAGGTGGTTGCAGGCTGAATATCATGTGGATCACCCGTTCAAGTGTTATGGCGTCTTACGATGCACTGCAATACATGTTTACATGTGTTCCGTGTCGGTCCAATCTTCTCACAAGTCTAAATGCTATGCTGGGTCGTGTCTTTTTATCTTGACAGAATGTGCATAAATCTGTCGGCAGTTCTTTTCGATCATCTTGTGCCCGTTGTTAAAGAAGGTTATTCCTAAAATGTTCTTGTGTTAATGTTACAGTTTCTGGAAGTCACCCTGGACACAGTCCATCCTTCCAACTCACAACGCCTTTGACTTTCTTTGGGTTTAATGAAGACCCAGAATGTTCCTCGTAATCATCAGTTACCACGAACCTACTACGCTGGCGTAGCAGGAGGAGAGGTGATACTCCCACGTGGCGCGTCTCAGATGGCGGATAGTGGGGTCCTAACCGGCTTGCCGGCGGACTTGAGGTAAATAAAATACCTCTCGCGGACCAAACACACAACACCCTGTGGATGGGGGACGCAGACGGAGAATACACCTACGGTATTCCCTGCCTGTCGTAAGAGGCGACTAAAAGGGGCGACCAAGGGATGATTGTCTTGCAACCATGAAACTACTTGTGATTAGTACCACCACGCGGAGAACATCATGGGTCACTTTTACTTGCACGTATTACCACTATATGATGTACACAATAGGTTTGTGATTAGTAGCAAGCAGGAACATCGTGCGGTCGGCTTTTGCAGTACCTGCGATTAGTACCACCATATGAGCAGGACCATGGGATGATAGCTACCATGGTTCTGCCTTGCCTATGATTAGTACCCACTATATGAGGAACACCACGGAATAGTGCAGGTCCCTGTGGTTAGTACTCTTATGTGCTGAACACCATAGGGTTGCGTTGCCTGTAAATGGAGCCGCAATGTGATAAAAACCATAGATCTGTATTATATGCCGAATTTCACAACCTGTGATTAGTACCATAATGTGTGGAATACCGCGAGTCTCTGCTACTTTTGATTAGTACCGCAGCATGACAAATACCATGGTTCTACATTCCTAGTGATAAGTACCGTTATGAGGGGCCGATAACTTGGATTTTGGACACCTTTTAGACTGTAAGCATCATCGATTCAGTGTTATGCTATAGCAGCAGTCCCTTGGTCAGTAATCATATTGTTTTACGTCAGATTCTGTGAATGTAAGGCATTGCGGGTCGCATCCACTGATTGTTTTAAATTCATCTCCATTCATTCTTCGTCCTCACGTTTTGAATTCTGGTCAGTGGAGTATTTTGGACTTTTAATTTGTCATTCCATTTCGCCTTATTTCGTACCATTAGGGGCCGATGACCTCGATGTTAGGCCCCTTTAAACAGCAAGCATCATCATCATCAATCATCAGTTACCTTGAGAAATTACTGGATAGTAGCACTGGTTCGGTCTTCTACTAGAGATTATCTGCGTAAGTGAAAATATTTATACTAATGGTGCTGAAAATTTGTGCCGGGAGTGTCCGAGGGCATGTTTGGCTCGACTGCTGCAGGCCTTTCTATTTGACTCTCATGGATGACCTGCGCATCTCGATGTTGGGGAGAGGGGGGAGTGACGGGATGATCCTAATGAGGTAGGGAGAGGGTGAAGCCTGTCGTCTGCACGTAACCTTCTGCTGTGACGGAATCATTTCCCCTCACTCCGTACTACACCCTACCGGGCTTCGAATGGATGACCCACGCATAAAAATGCCTCCACGTAACGGGGTAAACACCCACGGATGAGATTTGGATTGAAGAGCGGGTCGAATTGCTTAACGAGCTTCGAACCGCTCCCCTTCCTACTTTCTGTGCCGGCCCGGCAGCCTGAGCACTTGGGGAAGCGGTACGTTCGAAAGAAAACAAAAACAACAATACTTAAGATGGAGCCTTATGTCTATAATATGAAAGTAGGGTCTCTGGGTTCAAATGCCTATTGGATACTGCTTAACACTGCTACAAATGACAAGAACCATTTAATAGGGGTACGAATGCAAATTTATTCAAATATGACAATTTAAAAAGGTTGATACAGCTCTATACAATGACTCTCCACATATGGGAGGAAAAGAAAATAATAATCATTTTAAAATACGAATCGCCCATGGGCGTCGTCTGCATAACGGTATGATTGAGGTTTTGCGACTTGCTATCGTTCATTTTTTTCTCATTAATTCATACCGTTCATGACATTTGTACATTATTCTGTCGATCACACCGTGAGATGAACTGATGTCCCGATACACAAATATTACTAGCTGTTCTAAGCACGAACATAACCGGGGCCTACGCTACATAATATCATCTTAAAAGACACATTTGCATACTGCACAAACAAACACAAATACCATTTTTGCTAAACCCCGGACTCCTCATCTATTACCAAAACCAAACAACGTGCACATAGGTTCTGTTTGAACTCAAAAATATGTGCACATCATTACGAAACATACACAAAACATATGGATATATACACTTCATGCACTCAGGAGAACCATTCCTAGAAAGAAACAACATGGTTATCACTGTCTCCGGCCCAAAGCGCAAGCGTGAATCAGCTCGCTCATGGGCGCCACCATAATCCGGCGTCGAACTGGCAGACTCCCGACCGAGAGGTACTGTGGGTTTCTGTAGATACCGAGAATAGCGACAATCTCATCTCGCCGGATATCTGGGGGAATCCCTATTCATTTATTAAATACCTTTTAAAAGAAGTTACCGTGATATTATCATTATACAAGTATTCTTAGCTAAGCCATATAACCCAAACAAAAGAACGTGAGCAGACCAGGCTCCAAGCCCTAACACAATGCGAGACGGGACCCTTTTGTCCCGATGGCGAGAGCTAGACCTTCACAAAAAATAAAGGAGGCCGGTCATTCACTTCGCACGGCCATTCAGATTCTTCTCTCCCTCAAACGTCACCTTCTCGTCTCAGGGACACATCCACGGCCCATTTTATTTGTTTATTCATATTATTGTGGAATTCCCATGAAATACTCTTTTATTCTCTCTCATTATTATCGCTGAGCGCCGGCTATGGGCACAATCATTTCTAACTCATTTCATCGTAAATTACTCGGGCATTCAGCCGTCCCCCTATGTCTCATATCGCGTATCTTATTCCCTTGGGCCTAGGGCTCTCATGGCTCCTCGTTCATACCACATAAATACACTTATATTTAAACCTTCTGACCAAAGATTAGGGATGGGCCTCACCCCGGCTATAGATTAAAAGAAAACTCTCCAAACCATTATGGCCAATTAATCAAAATCACGGGAGACTTGCACATGGTCCCTCACACCTATCTAGATCACACAGTATGTACCTCTCCCGGTCGGGATTTTCTTCATTCTTGATGTACATGCACGGATTATATCTGTAAGCTAGGCATGCATTATCTGACTGACCCATGAGTTTCCCTGGCATATTTGACAACCTCGTGGGACAGTGACTACCAATATTTCGACATGTTTCCCTGCTTGCCAACACTATTTTTCCAACCGCCCCTACGGGAAACTCGAATATTCTCCTAACCTTGTTCCCATATTTGCTAGGACATTCTACATTTTACTAAAATATAACCCTCACGATAAGCTAATCATTAAGAAAGAAATATGAGTCGTCCGGGAATTTAGCCCCTTGAATTTTACTTCAACATTATAAAAATCAATAAAAATTCCATATAGGACATGCATTAACTTACAACATTTGATATTTACAAAAGAACGCTAATCCTATCCCCGGGTTATGTCATGCTTAGAAATTAAATTTGGACATCACTCATCTGTTTGGTGGCCGTTGTCTCTTCCGCCACGGGAGACCCATGGTGAAGTTCTTAGTACTCCATGACCACTCGGCAGGTGGCGGGCGTGCAGTCCTTCATCCCTGGTCCATTTAAGTCCGACATCCTGGGGAACTCGTCACAGCTGAAATCTTACAGTAATCCAATTGGGTAACACTTTTACACTCGTCACACGTCCTCTATTTCAGAGCTTACACCCGCGTTCACAGTAAGAATCGGGTAGCTCACGAGACTCGAGCCCCTGATTCGAAGTAACACTTTGGGTGACACCTAATTATGAATTTCACTGACTCATTAAACCGGCAGTTTCTCAGCCGAATTCTAATACTTGTTCGAAAATTATGCTCGCGGTTTTTACTAGTTTGACACGCAGCACAGAAACGATTCACCTAGGCTCGTTTGGCCTCCCGTTCACTACACAAAGGCTTTTGTACAAGGGTTTCTGACTGTAACTGGAGCACCGCGGGACGCAGTGTCCGTCTCACGACCCGTGAAAGAACAACTGTCTCTACAATGGCCTGCTCGGCTTATATTATCTTACCCGCCGGAAGCTCGGAGGCGTCAACGTTCACGGTTCATTAAGAACAAGAGCTCCTTTCGTACCAAGAATTGACGATATTTGAATAGTGCATCTTGTAGCCCTCTGTCTCCTCTTTCATTTGAGCCAGGCGTGCCGGATCTCCGATCAGCAGTTTTTATGTAATTTGCTTCCCGCCTTTGATTAATTCATAGCGTCCTCTGGGGGGTGGAGCTATCTCCTAAGCGCGATTCTTGGCGTGGGTGACGCCGCTATGTCCACATGTGTTAGCGATATGTTACATCTTGACAGCTGGTGACCTCATTTCTTCCCCTGCATAAGTTATTACATATTTTTAGTCTGGAGAACGCAGAAAATTCCGCTCTATTCAATGGTGTGTCTCACATAATTTTCCTATGTCTGGATTAAAATATCGCCCCGCTTTACGCGACGTTGGCACCCGTGACATGTGCATAAAAAACCGGAAGTTCCTTATGTTCGTTTGGAACTCTGGGAAGCTAGGCCCCACCTCGGGGCGTATCTGACTACTCCAGCATCGCGTCCCCTTTCTATCTCTCTCTGCACGTTGAGAGCGTATTTCCGCGAGGGCTTGGCTGTTCCTTTGTCTTTCCATTGTCTGGCAAGTGCTCTTTTCGCGGGTTCCATTCTGGCATGCCGCCGCTCGATGCCCTTCGCCCATACTGCTACCTATGACGCGACCTTTAGGAGTAATTTTAATGGAGTATAAAGCCCATATCATTCCCATGGAGCTGTACAGGACACTGTACGGTTTCATTCTCCTCCTACTTCATCAAAGAAAAATCACGAACTCGGGATTTTTCTTTCCCTTTTAACTGTCTCGGAAAGTAGTCATTGGTGATGGTCGCGTAACTGGTGGACCTTCTCGGTCAACTCTGTGTTCTCCAGTTGTATCTGGTAGCATAGATTAATTAAAGCGTTCCTAAGACCGGTCCTCTCAGAACATTCTGGACAATCTTCACAGGCTGACGCCTCGGACTCGCTCCCTTCTTCCAAAACAATGTGATTCACGGCATCATCTTCTTCATCGGCTTCCATTTCTTCCATTGGATCCGGGTTGTCCTCGTCATCCTCGGCTTCTCCTGGTTCTTCTTCCTCCGGACCCTCTTCAGGGTGTTGTCCTGGGGCGTGGTACAGTTTGAGGTTTGCAGCATTGTAAGTGGCCTCTGTTCTCCCATCCATTGACTGTACTTTGTAGGCATTATTCTCTAGGTTCTGGATTATCCTATACGGCCCGATGTAAAGTTCTGCAAACTTGTGGTAGTACTTCCTCGGAGGGTCGGACATGGCTGGTCGTTTGACTAAAACTAGTTCTCCCACACGAAGTGGCCGATGAAATCTCCGGTTTCGATGACGTCTGAGCCTCTTCTCTGCCTGGGCTATGAGATGGTCCAAAGCTATCCTCACACGAAGTTCAGCCGAAGGCCTGGGATCTTCTGGGCACTGTAGCACGCGGTGCCACGGTCTCTCTGGTTTCTGATCAAAATGTACCGCTATCGGGATCTGCCCCGTAGATTCATGAATCGTCCCGTTGATGCACTCCGTGATGATTGGAAGAACATCAACCCATCGCCAATGCTGTCTGGCACAATAAACTCTGCAAAATTTCGCTATTTCGCGCATGATCCTTTCTGATGGATTGGACTCAGGATGCCTAATAGAACTGAAGACATGCTGGATTTGGAGTTGCTCGATCTCGCGTTTGAACATGGCGGACGTGAACTGAGACCCATGGTCACTCAATATCTTATCTGGCTTCCCCATAGATGGAATGATCTTATTTCGGATCTGCGTCAGTACCGACCTGGAATTTGCCTTCTGTACTGGGCACAGCATCACATACTTCGAGAAAACATCTACGCAGACCAAAATGAATTGTAACCCTCTAATTGCCTTGGGTAAGGGCCCGTAAAAGTCTATCGCAAATAGCTCTCGTGGCTTCTCTGGCAACAGCGGCTTAGGTGGTTGCCGCAGGAGATAGGTATTTGGTTTGATTCGTTGACAAGTATCACACGTTGTCAACACGGTCCTAATCATCCGCCTCATTCTCGGCCAGACAAAGGTCTCCTGTAGTGTCGAGGTAACTTTATCGATTCCCGCATGACCGATGGAATGATGTGCGAGCCAAATCAGTTCCACTTGCAGCACGGGCGGAACAACAATACGGTACTTCGTATGATCTTCATCTATGAACTGGTGAAGGATCCCGTTGAAATAGTTATATTTTGGTGCCTGCCTCTCACTCTCCTGGTATTCAGGCGTTCCTGCTGGTATCCTCTTTCGGAAGAAATCGATCAATCGTCTGGTTGCGGGCCAATTCTCTTGCTCTTCTCCGATGCGTTGCAGCCTGTCCAACGTCTCACGGTCACCCCCGCTCAACTCTATGTGATGAAGAACTTGGGCTTCCGGTTCGGGGTTCCGGCTTAATGCGTCGGCAATCACGTTGTCCTTTCCTGCACAATGTTCGATCTCTAAGTCGAACTGTTGGATGAATAACGTCCAGCGGTTTACTCTCTCGGATGCCATCGTCGACTTCAAAGCGAAGGTCAAAGCTTTATGGTCTGTCCGCAGCACGACCGGGAATCTATATATATACTTCCTCCAGTGACTGAGAGCTGTAACAATTGCCAACATCTCTAATTCCGTGACGGTATATTGGCATTCATGAGCCCGAAGTCTTCGACTCATGAACGCGATGTAGTTTCTGCGTTTTTCCTGATCCGGCGTCTCCTGGTACAATACCGCCCCTACACCTATCATGGATGCATCGGTTTGGACTACGAATTTGCTCGAAAAGTCGGGGTACCCAAGCTTGATGCTGTTGGCAAGTAATTCCTTTGTCCTTTGGAAAGCTTCGTCACAGTTTGAATCCCATTTCCATCTATTATTCTTCTTCAGGAGGTCCTGAAGAGGAGCTACCGCCTCAGTATAACTGGGGCAATGATCGGCGAAAAACCCGCAGATTCCCAAAAACTGCCTGATGTGTTTGACTCGTGTTGGTTTGGGGAAATTTTGAATAGCTTGAATCTTAACGGGGTTCGGAGTGACACCCTCCGAATCTATGACGTGTCCCAGGAACAAAATGCTTTTCTGGCAAAAGTTCGACTTATCCAAATTAACTTTGAAGTTGTTTTTATTCAATTCTGCTAATGACAGGTTCAAGTGTTCCAAATGCTCCTCCAGAGTCTCGCTCGCAATCAAAATGTCGTCTACATAACGCACCGTAAAGTTCTTCACCTGCTCGCTCAAATTCCTATCAAGTGCCCTTATCAAAGCCGATCCTGCGTTCTTGACGCCGAACGGCAAACGGTTGTAGACGTACGTCTGTCCGTCAAACATGAATCCCGTCAGTACCTTGGATTCCCCTGACAACTCAATGTGGTGGTAGGACGATCTCAAGTCGACCCCCGAAAAATAATTTTTGTGACTAAATTTCTTCAAGATATCCTTAATGTTTGGTGCCCTATCGTACTCTGGTACCAAGCGCTCGTTAATTGCACGTGCGTCGAGGCACACCCTCAGCGAACCGTTCGTCTTCTCCACGATGACTAAAGGGTTTAGAAATGGCGTCGGAGATTTGGAAATTAACTGGTTTTCTTCCATATCCTTGATGATAGGTCGTACCTTGGCATAATGTTTCTCGGGAATCGGGTACGGATTCCGTCGAAAAGGTTCCCAACTTGTGACGACGAAATTGTATTTGAAATTCGAAATTTTTCCCGGTTGTGACCCAAATGCATCGCGGTGGCGTTCCAAGATTTCTTTCAGTCTAACTCTTCCCTCTTCACCTATCATTGCTTTATTAATTTTCGATAGCACTGCCTCCTCAAATGTCGGTTCTTCCTCTTCCTGTTCCAAGTTCGCAACCATTCTCTCGAGTCCGATTATTATCTCTTCTTCCTGATGTTTCCCATCCAGACTCTTACCAGGACGGACTTCCTCGTCGTAGGTCACTTGAGTAGTCCAAATCCTCTCATCGACTACGCAGTCTCCAATTTCGTTTAGTTTCACCCCTTCGGAATGCATGTTGATCTCTAGCCTGATCTCATTTCGGTGCATGTCGATAACTGCCTTATAGTCCCTCCAGAAGTCGGCGCCCAATATAATGTTGTATTCCAATTTCTCGAGGATGATAAATGGGTGTGAAGTAATGGCCTCTCCGATCTGCAATTCTAAATAAACCTGAGCCTTGCACACTGTGGTGCGATCTGGGATGATTCCTCGTACCTTCATGTTAGAGACCGGTAATAATGGGATCTGCTCCTTCGATTGGATTTCCCGTATAAGCGTTCTAGATACGACGCTTACGCTGGCTCCCGTGTCTACAAGAGAACGCACGCGCAATCCATTAGCTCTGATGTACACCACTGGTAATTCCCTGATAATCCTCTTATTCTGTCGGTGTGCGTCTTCGATCAAATCCTCGGGTTGGATCACCCACGCAGCTATGGTAACTGACGTCCTCTGTGAATCGAAAGAATGGTTGCTCCCCGACCCGCAGGCTATCTCCTCACTAGTTAGGCGAAATTTTTTTTTTGCGCTCCGGAGCTACTGGCATACTCCGGAGCATGGGGGTTCAACTCTCTTCCACGTCCTTCCTTCTTGTGGGCTTGCAGTTGCAGGCTTTCTGCCCCTTCGCACATTCCCGCGGCGGCCATACCCTGTATGGGTCTCTGCCACTTGTCAATACCGGGCGGCGTGTTTCGCAGTTGTTCCACATACTGTCGCGATTCATTCCTGCGATCTCGTATGTACTCTTCCCTTCTTCCTGGTCGTTGCCCTGTCGACCGCTGTCCGCTCGGTCCCCAATTCTGGTACGGCCTCCTCCGCTGTCCATACTGGCGATACCGAAGCCTTGGCCCCTGATTCATCCTCTCACGGGGTCCTGGTTCGCGGGTGTTCCAGCCCTCCTGGTATTCCCGTTTCGGTCCATTCCATGCCTGGGGACCCCAATCACTCCTGATTCTCGAGGGATACATCTCCCGAACTTCATTTGTACTCGTCCCCTGGTTCTTCCTTTTAGGTGGGCTTTCATCTTGAGCTAGGTCTACAACATGGACCGCTTCGCTATGGCGATGTCGCGCCTGCATTCCAGTCGTTTGATCGAGCTGCCTCAATATTTGTTCAGCATCGACCGCATTTCGGACATTCGCCGCTATGAGCACCTTCTGCACTTCCGGTGGAAGCTGTTTACCGATGGCGGAAATCAACTCTAGCTCTGTGGGAGGACTATCCAGTTCTTTAAACTTCAACAACTGGCCCACGAAGTACTCGCAGAAACGGGTCTGCCCTGCACCAGAATACCTTCGCGAATACAATTCCAGCCTCAAATTCTGCTGCGTCTCGATCCCCCAATACTTCTCGAGGAAGCGCCGCCGGAACTCCTCATACCCATCGAAACAATATTTGAACGCCCGGTACCAGACCAAAGGCTGATCCGTTAGGTACCGTTCGACTACTCTGAGTTTTCGGTCCGCTGGAACTCGATGATCAATGAAGTATTGGTCTACCTCAGCAAGGAAACCTTTCGGGGTAAGATGAGTGTTAGACCCGAATTTCTTCGGCTCGTCATTCGTCATCCGGAGGAGATTATACACCGGAATTGCTCCACTCTCTTGCGGGGTCGATTGTCCCCGAGGTGCATTATGCACTTGTGCATTTTCATTTCCCTGCGAAATGTCAACGTTGGCCTCGTGACCAATACTACTGGGCGGACTCACTCTGTCAACGCTATCCTGCTTCTTGAGGATCGATCGCATCACGATCTCACCTCTCGCCTCTTGGAACTTTAACAACTCGACCTCCTCCCGGATCTCCTTAATAAGCTCCGTGTGGACTTCTACTTGGACGGCGGCCTTGTGGGTCTTGTTGCCCCACTCTTCCACCTGTCGGTTCAGGCCTTGGATTTTCCCTCGGACTTCTTCTTGTTCCGCTTCCATCTCTTCGGTCACCTCCTTCCGAAGCTCCATAACTTCTCCATGGGCCTGAGACTGGACTTCCTTGATCTTGGCGGTCGCAATATCCTGCACTTGGGTCAGACGGTCACTGACCTCTTTTGCCACCTTGTCGAGGGCCTCCGTCGTCTGTGTCCTTAGTTCTCGGACTTCAGCCTTGGCCTCCTGCATGTCTCTTGCAACCTCCTCTACGCGGGTGCTCACCTTCTCCATCTCTTCCTCGCACGCGCTCACCCTAGTGTCCGTCACGTCGATCCTATTCGTCACCCTAATCTCTACTTGCTTTAATTGTTGGATGACGTCTTCTAACTTCCCCTCTAACGCCTCGGTCATCTTTGCCTCCAGTCTCGCGGCGTTTTCGTCGCTACGTTCACGACCTAGTCTCATATCCTCTGCGAGCTCGTCTAACGAAGCCTTATTCGTAGCCGCCTGAGCCTGGCAAAGCTCTGCCTGCCTGTCAAACTGCGCCTTAAAGTCCGCTGCCTGCTTGTCTAGCTGCGCTTTAACGTCTGTTGCCTGCTTGTCTAGCTGCGCTTTAACGTCTGTTGCCTGCTTGTCTAGCTGCGCTTTAACGTCTGTTGCCTGCTTGTCTAGCTGCGCTTTAACGTCTGTTGCCTGCTTGCCTAATTGATTTAATTGTTCCTTTTGTTCTGCCAATAATTGGCACATCATTTCCCTCATGGCCTCCATGTCCATATTAAATTCAATTTTGGAGAAAGCGGATCTCCCGTGGGCAGAAAATTGACCACCGGTGATCGACAGAAAGCATAGATACATTCAAATATTTAATACAAATTTCAGCGTGACCTAACTTTACTCGAAATTCCAACAATCAATCCAAACTGGGCCTACAAACGGCTTGTGTCACGCCCCCCTACCATATTAATGTCATACTTCATTGTATAGGAAATTTCGTCATATCATTTGACAATAATAATAACAATAATAATACTGATTCTACGTTAGCCCTTTTATCCTGGAATAAGTTTTCCGGTTACGCGCGCGGCCTACCGTGGGCTCGATTTTACGTATGCCGGAAACATGGCATACCCCAGTCACTAATGGATGTTATCACCTTGAGACTGGTGAGATGACGTTAGCAGACAATTACCCGTCTCAAACTGGCAACATCGCATCCGTTACTGCGCAAAAATTAGAGCTGGGGTTGAGGTACCCTGCTCTATCCGCGGTGTCTAAAGCCCTCTCGAAAAAATATTTATATCTGCCAACTGTTGTTACTTCAGCGCACAATCTTTGGCCGATACCCGTAACTGGCGAAATTTGAAGAATTTTGCCGGCCGTTTTAACCTCACACTGAGAGAACCATAACGTTGTCTCCCAAAGAACTGACAACTTCATAGTCTGTCCCGGGTATCCATTTTGAATTTATGAGCGACACTCATGCGGATTTCCACTTAAACTGGACACATGATTTTTCTGTTCTTGTCATTTTCCTATCCCATTTATTATTCACGTCGCTCCCTTTCATGGCTGATCTTGTGTGAGTTATCATCACGAGTTGTGACTTACGCACACCCGTACGATGACAATGACAGTCCTGCTGAGTATCACACAATCTGAACAACCCTTGCAGTATCCAATTTATAATTATGAATCTTAGCACTTCGGACATGTGCTTAACGTCTCCATCCGTTCGGTTACGTGGCGGGTACTCCATTTCAAATAATTGCCAACCCGTTCGATACCAAATGTAATCAGATTGTGGCACGAACCTGGCAATTTGACTCCATCGTAGCACACTATCCTCCCTGTGGGCGGCCTATCTCTTACTCAAAATGCTACAGTGTAAACTATAAACAATGCCCGGCTAGCTCAGTCGGTAGAGCATGAGACTCTTAATCTCAGGGTCGTGGGTTCGAGCCCCACGTTGGGCGCCAAGTATACACCCTACCGGGCTTCGAATGGATGACCCACGCATAAAAATGCCTCCACGTAACGGGGTAAACACCCACGGATGAGATTTGGATTGAAGAGCGGGTCGAATTGCTTAACGAGCTTCGAACCGCTCCCCTTCCTACTTTCTGTGCCGGCCCGGCAGCCTGAGCACTTGGGGAAGCGGTACGTTCGAAAGAAAACAAAAACAACAATACTTAAGATGGAGCCTTATGTCTATAATATGAAAGTAGGGTCTCTGGGTTCAAATGCCTATTGGATACTGCTTAACACTGCTACAAATGACAAGAACCATTTAATAGGGGTACGAATGCAAATTTATTCAAATATGACAATTTAAAAAGGTTGATACAGCTCTATACAATGACTCTCCACATATGGGAGGAAAAGAAAATAATAATCATTTTAAAATACGAATCGCCCATGGGCGTCGTCTGCATAACGGTATGATTGAGGTTTTGCGACTTGCTATCGTTCATTTTTTCTCATTAATTCATACCGTTCATGACATTTGTACATTATTCTGTCGATCACACCGTGAGATGAACTGATGTCCCGATACACAAATATTACTAGCTGTTCTAAGCACGAACATAACCGGGGCCTACGCTACATAATATCATCTTAAAAGACACATTTGCATACTGCACAAACAAACACAAATACCATTTTTGCTAAACCCCGGACTCCTCATCTATTACCAAAACCAAACAACGTGCACATAGGTTCTGTTTGAACTCAAAAATATGTGCACATCATTACGAAACATACACAAAACATATGGATATATACACTTCATGCACTCAGGAGAACCATTCCTAGAAAGAAACAACATGGTTATCACTGTCTCCGGCCCAAAGCGCAAGCGTGAATCAGCTCGCTCATGGGCGCCACCATAATCCGGCGTCGAACTGGCAGACTCCCGACCGAGAGGTACTGTGGGTTTCTGTAGATACCGAGAATAGCGACAATCTCATCTCGCCGGATATCTGGGGGAATCCCTATTCATTTATTAAATACCTTTTAAAAGAAGTTACCGTGATATTATCATTATACAAGTATTCTTAGCTAAGCCATATAACCCAAACAAAAGAACGTGAGCAGACCAGGCTCCAAGCCCTAACACAATGCGAGACGGGACCCTTTTGTCCCGATGGCGAGAGCTAGACCTTCACAAAAAATAAAGGAGGCCGGTCATTCACTTCGCACGGCCATTCAGATTCTTCTCTCCCTCAAACGTCACCTTCTCGTCTCAGGGACACATCCACGGCCCATTTTATTTGTTTATTCATATTATTGTGGAATTCCCATGAAATACTCTTTTATTCTCTCTCATTATTATCGCTGAGCGCCGGCTATGGGCACAATCATTTCTAACTCATTTCATCGTAAATTACTCGGGCATTCAGCCGTCCCCCTATGTCTCATATCGCGTATCTTATTCCCTTGGGCCTAGGGCTCTCATGGCTCCTCGTTCATACCACATAAATACACTTATATTTAAACCTTCTGACCAAAGATTAGGGATGGGCCTCACCCCGGCTATAGATTAAAAGAAAACTCTCCAAACCATTATGGCCAATTAATCAAAATCACGGGAGACTTGCACATGGTCCCTCACACCTATCTAGATCACACAGTATGTACCTCTCCCGGTCGGGATTTTCTTCATTCTTGATGTACATGCACGGATTATATCTGTAAGCTAGGCATGCATTATCTGACTGACCCATGAGTTTCCCTGGCATATTTGACAACCTCGTGGGACAGTGACTACCAATATTTCGACATGTTTCCCTGCTTGCCAACACTATTTTTCCAACCGCCCCTACGGGAAACTCGAATATTCTCCTAACCTTGTTCCCATATTTGCTAGGACATTCTACATTTTACTAAAATATAACCCTCACGATAAGCTAATCATTAAGAAAGAAATATGAGTCGTCCGGGAATTTAGCCCCTTGAATTTTACTTCAACATTATAAAAATCAATAAAAATTCCATATAGGACATGCATTAACTTACAACATTTGATATTTACAAAAGAACGCTAATCCTATCCCCGGGTTATGTCATGCTTAGAAATTAAATTTGGACATCACTCATCTGTTTGGTGGCCGTTGTCTCTTCCGCCACGGGAGACCCATGGTGAAGTTCTTAGTACTCCATGACCACTCGGCAGGTGGCGGGCGTGCAGTCCTTCATCCCTGGTCCATTTAAGTCCGACATCCTGGGGAACTCGTCACAGCTGAAATCTTACAGTAATCCAATTGGGTAACACTTTTACACTCGTCACACGTCCTCTATTTCAGAGCTTACACCCGCGTTCACAGTAAGAATCGGGTAGCTCACGAGACTCGAGCCCCTGATTCGAAGTAACACTTTGGGTGACACCTAATTATGAATTTCACTGACTCATTAAACCGGCAGTTTCTCAGCCGAATTCTAATACTTGTTCGAAAATTATGCTCGCGGTTTTTACTAGTTTGACACGCAGCACAGAAACGATTCACCTAGGCTCGTTTGGCCTCCCGTTCACTACACAAAGGCTTTTGTACAAGGGTTTCTGACTGTAACTGGAGCACCGCGGGACGCAGTGTCCGTCTCACGACCCGTGAAAGAACAACTGTCTCTACAATGGCCTGCTCGGCTTATATTATCTTACCCGCCGGAAGCTCGGAGGCGTCAACGTTCACGGTTCATTAAGAACAAGAGCTCCTTTCGTACCAAGAATTGACGATATTTGAATAGTGCATCTTGTAGCCCTCTGTCTCCTCTTTCATTTGAGCCAGGCGTGCCGGATCTCCGATCAGCAGTTTTTATGTAATTTGCTTCCCGCCTTTGATTAATTCATAGCGTCCTCTGGGGGGTGGAGCTATCTCCTAAGCGCGATTCTTGGCGTGGGTGACGCCGCTATGTCCACATGTGTTAGCGATATGTTACATCTTGACAGCTGGTGACCTCATTTCTTCCCCTGCATAAGTTATTACATATTTTTAGTCTGGAGAACGCAGAAAATTCCGCTCTATTCAATGGTGTGTCTCACATAATTTTCCTATGTCTGGATTAAAATATCGCCCCGCTTTACGCGACGTTGGCACCCGTGACATGTGCATAAAAAACCGGAAGTTCCTTATGTTCGTTTGGAACTCTGGGAAGCTAGGCCCCACCTCGGGGCGTATCTGACTACTCCAGCATCGCGTCCCCTTTCTATCTCTCTCTGCACGTTGAGAGCGTATTTCCGCGAGGGCTTGGCTGTTCCTTTGTCTTTCCATTGTCTGGCAAGTGCTCTTTTCGCGGGTTCCATTCTGGCATGCCGCCGCTCGATGCCCTTCGCCCATACTGCTACCTATGACGCGACCTTTAGGAGTAATTTTAATGGAGTATAAAGCCCATATCATTCCCATGGAGCTGTACAGGACACTGTACGGTTTCAGTACGAACACTGCGGAAATATTTGGAATTGAATCCGTGCTTTTGGCAAGCAATCTTGTGAATAGAAATTTTATACCGCCACCTCTCCTACCCTGTCGGCCAACGTTCTGAAGGTGATTTTTTTTTACACCAACGGAACTCGAGGTGGCTAGCCTCGCCGCCAGCCATTTAGTCTTGACGCGTTAACAAGCATAGCCACCAGGCGGGCGCGAGAGAAATTAAACGGAACTGTGCAGATGAAGCAATCAGCAAAGTTACAAGCTCGACTTATGATTCTTATTAGTCAGTAGTGATTTCTTTTACCTTATTAATCATTTCGTGCACATAATTGTCACAATCATAGCATACCTCGAAGAAAAGAACTCTAAACGATGCAGTTTTCAGAAAAATAATAGAAGTATGGCCTCACGCGAAGCCAATAGTGCATTCCTTCCCCTAAACGTACTTTCGCGAGGCACAGTGGGTAGGGACAGCAAGGATATAGAACGTCGAATTTAAAAGACCAGAATTCCTTATACTGTGGAGAGGTGGGTAAGTTTTTGTTGTCCACGATTGTACAAATGTTTCTTCTTCTTTTTAAACTTTTTCCCAATTACTGGGGTCGGCATTTGGTGTGCATTTAGCCCAGTTCTACAGCCGGATGCCCTTTCTGACGGCAACTCTACGTGGAGGAATGTATTCACTATTCTCGCTTGTGCGATGGTTGCTGGTGTGGTGTGCCATTTGTAGATGACGATAGGTGTGTTAAGACGAACACCCATACCCAGACCTGAAGCCAGGGGAATTTACAATACTCAAATAAACTTTGAGGCCTGGCGGGAATCGAACCCGGAGCTCTGGACGGAAGGCCAGAAAGGATCCTTCAACCAAGGAGTAGGACAGGATTGCGCGAATGAGAATGGTCATTTGTACTCAGTTTCCTGCACTGCAAAAATGTAGTGTGGTTGCATGTAGAAAGTTATTTCTCAGTTGTGCATAATTCGCATTGTATTTTTTTTTTTTTTGCTAGAGGCTTTACGTCGCACCGACACAGATAGGTCTTATGGCGACGATGGGATAGGAAAGGCCTAGGAGTTGGAAGGAAGCGGCCGTGGCCTTAATTAAGGTACAGCCCCAGCATTTGCCTGGTGTGGAAATGGGAAACCACGGAAAACCATCTTCAGGGCTGCCGATAGTGGGATTCGAACCTACTATCTCCCGGATGCAAGCTCACAGCCACGCGCCTCTACGCTCACGGCCAACCCGCCCGGTCATTCGCATTGTAGGAAGGCTGTGGACTCAGTTAGAAAAGTGGTGGCGATTGTTGTTTTAAGAGAACTACAACCGGGCAACAAATATGTATTAACACTAATAAGAAAACGGAAGAGGTCCGACCCTCCAAAAAAAAACCCGAAATAGTCGGCAAAAGAAAAGGAAAGGGACCCTTATTCGCCTTCGTAGCGTGACGATTAGCACTATTATTTGCCGTCAACCGGGCCCGGGTTCGATTCCAGGTACTGCCAGAAATTCAAGAATGGCAGGAGGGCTGCCATGAGGTTAAAATTCTACACGCTGCTCAAATACTTTGGATGGGGAGGGGGGAGGGGTTGCCTGAAAAAGGCTGTACCACTTGGGGAAGAGGAGACGAGACTTGATTCGAGAACTGGAAAAGATGCACAAGGAAAAGCAGCTCGATTTGTTCTGGTTGATGTCCGACAAAAGAGTAGCGTTAAGCAACTGTTGCAAAGTTTGGCCTGGGAACACTTGGGAGGAAGGAGACGAGCTGCTAGACTAAGCGCTATGTTCCGAGCTGTTAATAGAGAGATTGCGCGGAATAATATTAGTAAACTAATTTGAGTGGTGTTTTTAAAAGTAGGAATGAACACAACATGAAAATAAAGTTGGAATTCAAGTGTACAAATTGGGAAACATATTCGTTAATACGAAGACGAGTTAGGGATTGGAATAATTTGCCAAGGGAGATGTTAAACAAATGGATAAATGGTTTTCAATATTTAAGAAAGCTAGGTAAACAGATATCGAAAATGCCAACTGGACGACTACCCTAAATTCAGGTCTACCGAGCTCGATAGCTGCAGTCGCTCAAGTGCGGCCAGTATCCAGTGTTCGGGAGATAGTAGGTTCGAATCCCACTGTTGGCAGCCCTGAAAGTGGTTTTCCATGGTCTCCCATTTTCACACCACTCAAATGCTGGGGCTGTGTCTTAATTAAGCCCACGGCTGCTTCCTTTCCACTCCTAGCCCTTTCCTCTCCCATCGTCGCCATAAGACCTAACTGCATCGGTGCGACGTAAAGCAACTAGCAAAAAAAAAAAAAAAAATCAGGTCAACGGTCATTGATTGATTGATTGATTGATTGATTGATTGATTGATTGATTGATTGATTGATTGATTGATTGATTGACTGATTGATTGATTGATTGAATTAAAGGCCGCGAACGGCGTGAATATGAAAGTGACCCCAGAACTCAAAAACCTAATACCGACGGGGTAAGAAAAGAACAAGAGTTGGCCGAGGGAGGCGAGATAGGAAAGCAAGAATATCGCCACAAGCAAGTGGAAAGACCGCCAGAACCGTGGTCACCAAACCTTGCTTCCAAGTTGAGAGAACCTAGTCTTTCCTTCAGTTCCCTGTTACCACGAACCTGCTACGAAGGCGTGGCAGGGGGAGAGGTGATACTCCCACGTGGCGCGTCCCAGGTGGCGGATAGGGGGGTTCTAACCGGCTTGCCGGCGGACTTGAGGGAAATAAAATACCTCTCGCGGACCAAACACACTACCCCCTGCGGGTGGGGGACGCACATGTAGAATACACACGCGGTACCCCCTGCCTGTCGTATGAGTCGACTAAAAGGGGCGACCTAGGCGCGGACATGGATTGCGGTTCGGTATAATGTGTTGGACCTCCTGTGGATGGGAGGGGTCGATTACATTCACAGGTAATCCCTGCCTGTCGTAGAAGGCGACTTAAAGGGTCATGTGGCCATGGTCCCCTCTTTATTTTATTATTATTTTTCCGAGGGTCAGATGTAGACCATTTCAAAATTTTGATGTGCGTGCTGCCCGGAGGTGGGCCTCTTACGTGTGCGATTACGCCCAAAAGCCCGCAACTGTCCACCCAGGACCATTGCATGGTGGGAGCGCCATGTACCTTGGCAGTGGTATCCGCCTGACAACACAGGTCCCCGCACAGCCGAATGCCAGAAGGACATATTATTATTAATATTTTTAATTTTTTTCTCTATATTTAGTGCTCTGTACACGCTATGGGGTACATGCTATTGCGGGTGACTGGAGGAAGGGAGTCTTAGTGCTCATTCCCTCAGTCATCCCGTATTAGGCATCGTTCAACATCGGACCCCGGGCAGTACCTGCTATGACCAGGTGGGTATTGCCTTGGCTGCTTGGTTCGGCTACAGAGACCCCTGATCGAAGTGGGTGGCATTCGGGGAGGATGCTATCGGGCATGGCTTCCAAACGAAGTCGGCTCTCTCAAGGTGGTCCCCCACCTAAGTCTTTAACTTTTGATTCCCTGAGAGGTTCAACTCCCTGGGAACATGCACAGCGTGAAGGAATGGGATCCAGCTTCCCTAGGTTTCTGGTCGCTACCAGAACCGATGGGCACGATCGAAGGCGTCTATGGCGAACTGGAGGAACTTAAGAAAATGCACAACGGTAGTTTGCTTTTAAAGACTCGTACAGCACTGCAAGCTGACCAGTTGCTTAAGTGCGAGCACTTTGGCGAAATCCCCGTCAAAGTGGAGGAGCATAAGTCCTTGAACCTGGTTCGCGGAGTCATCTTTCACCGCGACCTTATTTTGAACACTGACGACGAGTTGATGGAAGACATGAAGAACCGTGGCGTGACACACGTCCGGCGCATTACGCGCAAGGTCAACGGCGAAGACGTTGCCACTGGTGCCTCCATTGTCTCTTTCGAATTGTCAGTGTTACCAGAGAAAGATAAGGTAACAACTTATCGTTGCGATGTGAGGCCGTACATCCCGCCTCCTATGCGATGCTATCAATGCCAGCGATTCGGACATATGGTATCTCGCTGTTCGAATCAGGCTGTATGTGGTACATGTGGACGAGTAGCTCACGGCGCGGAGGAGTGCACAACTCCATGCAAGTGCACTAACTGCTCCGGTTTTCATTCTCCTCGGGATCGGAATTGTCCGACATACCTGAGTGAGAAGAAGATCCAGGAGATCAAGACCCTGGATGGTCTTTCCTAACAGGAAGCGCGCCATAAGTTTAATTCTACGAACACACACCTGCCCGTACACTTGACTATAGCTTGATAGCTCAGAGTCTTCCAGGTTCGTCATTTACAACCTCGACACCTGTCCGCACTGCTGCGCCCAAGGCGTCTGTTGCTGCGCCCAGCAACGTCGCAAAGTGTCAAAAATCGAGGGGGGACCACCCCACCTTCGACCAACCAGAAGTCTGTGCAGGCTGGTAGAAGACTTCCCCCTAGGAGGTCGACGAAAGTCGTGCCCCAGACGGCGGAGGCGGCGTCGTCGACCAGGGCTGGGAAACCATCTCCCAGCCCGTCTAAACTCGAAAAGAAGAAGGGGAAGAAGAGCGTCCGTGCTGAGCGCTCTCGGACTTCACCTGCGAAGAAGAAGTCATGCACCCATCTGCGCGCTCTCCTCGTAGGGGACCCCCTCGCGCCCGAAAAGCGTCGAAGTTCTGGGCGGCACACCTCCCATCTTTTGATGACGGGATGGATGTCGCGCTGTCCTCTACATCTACGGATGTAGAACTAGATAGTGTTTAAGCTTACGAGCATTTAGTCGCTCATAACTTAACACTCCTTTTCTAGCCCACACTATGGCACTGTTACAGTGGATTTGTAACGGTTATGATAGGCAAATTGCTAAGTTACGTCAGCTTATTAGTGAGTACGCAGCGAGTATAGTCTGTATTCAGGAGACCAATTTGGGACCTGGTCATCATACGGTCTTGAAGAATATCAAACTATGCTCGACAGAACGACACTATGGTCACCGGGCTTCCCGTGGCGTTGGCATTTTTGTACGTTCTGATAGCTACAGCGGAGAGGTTCCATTAAGAACCCCTCTTGAGGCTGTAGCTGTTCGCGTCTCGCTGCCTGTCATAGCAACATTGTGTAATGTGTATTTTCCACCAGGGCAGCATCTTAACATAACCGATGTCGCTGATCTTGTAGATCTGCTTCCACCTCCCTTCCTCTCATTGGGAGATTTTCACGTCCATCATCCCATATGGGGCTCTGAGACGCCTTGCCCCCGGGGACGAGAGCTGGAAACATTAGTGACAGAGCTAGACTTATGTCTTTTGAACACAGGGGAACCAACTCACTGTAGTGTACGTTACGGCACATATTCTCGCATAGACGTAAGTCTATGAAGCCGAACGTTGGTTCCACTGTTTCGGTGGAATGCACACGAAGATCTCTGTGACAGTGACCATTTTCCCATCATCCTTACTTTGTTGAAACATAAATCCGTCGAGGCTCCCCCTCGATGGATTCTTAAACTTGCTGATTGGCCAAAGTACACATCACTAGCTGTCTTTACTGATGATATCAGGCGGACCGACGGCGAGGAGATAACTTACGTAACCCAAGTTATTCATGCGGCTGCTGAGGAGTCCATTCCGCTCTTCTCCGGGAATCCTCGCCGAAAACTCGTTCCTTGGTGGAACGAAGAAATAGCAGCAGCCATCAAAGAACTTCGTCGTGCTCATAAACGTTACCGTAGACAGCCTACTGTGGCCAACTTGGTAACATTTAAGAAATTTCGCGCTAAGGCGCGGATTCTTATTCGTCAAAGTAAGAAGGCTTCATGGGAGAGATATGTGTCGTCTATGACGTCACACACTCCATCATCTCAAGTGTGGACTAAGCTTCGGCGTATTTCGGGTATCCATGGATCATCTTCTGTACCTGGGAATTTCCATTGCAGGCAATATCGTCACTGAGCCCCTCTCGATTGCTAACCATCTAGCTCGCCATTTCGCGGATGTATCTGGCTCCGGGAATTACCATCCTGATTTCCTCGCTGTGAAGCGGGAGGCAGAACGTCATCACCTTGGTTTTGCCTCTCAAGCTTCAGAGGACTACAACGTGCCCTTAAGGAGTGGGAACTCCGCAGCGCCCTAGCGCTTTGCAAGGACACGTCTCCTGGACCGGACAACATCCATAACCAGATGTTGAAACACCTTAGTGATGATATTCTACTCTATCTCCTTCTGTGTTCAACCGTATCTGGATGGAGGGTGATTTTCCGTCTCAGTGGCGAGAGGGCATAGTCATTCCTGTCCTCAAGCCTGACAAAGATCCGAAGTATGCAGGAAGTTACAGGCCGATTTGCCTTACCAACTGCCTGTGTAAGCTTTTTGAGAGGATCTAAATCGCCGACTCGTGTGGTGTCTGGAGAAAAAAGGACTCTTGTCGGAATACCAGTGTGGTTTTCGAGCCGCTCGATCCACCACTGACCACTTGGTCCGCCTGGAGAGCTCTATCCAGGATGTGTTTCTCCGAAAACAGCACTTGGTAGCTGTTTTCTTTGACTTAGAGAAGGCTTACGACACCACATGGCGATATGGTATCCTTTCAGTCCTGCATCAATGGAGATTCCGAGGTAACTTGCCGGTATTTATTGCGAATTTTTGGTCCCTCCGTCTATTCCCTGTCCGAGTAGGGAGGACATATTCGCAATATTACGTTCAGGAAAATAGAGTCCCACAGGGATCGGTCAGCAGTATCACTCTGTTCGCGATAAACGGTATTGTCGCTGCTGCTGGTCCAGCAGTAATACCGTCGCTATATGTGGATGATTTTGCTCTGCATTATAGGTCGTGCAGTATGGCAGTCGCAGAGCGACAATTACAGCAAGCTATTAGGAGGGTGGACAAATGGACCTTAGAACATGGCTTTCGCTTTTCTGCCGCAAAGTCCTCCGTTGACCACTTTTGTCGTCACCGTACTCTTCACCCACATCCTGAGCTTTATTTAGGAAATGTCGTTCTTCCAGTTGTTGACACTTACCGATTTCTTGGGCTCCTTTTCGACAGTAAATTATCGTGGGAGCCACACGTGCGGGAGCTCAAAGTACAATGCACCAAGAGGCTTAACCTCTTGAAGTTCCTTAGCAGCACTAATTGGGGAGCTGACCGCGTGGTGCTCCTCCGATTTTACAGGGCACACATTTTATCCAGGTTAGACTACGCAGTGCAGCATATGGCTCAGCAAGGCCAAGCGTGCTTGGGAAGCTGAACAGCATCCGCCACAGCGGGGTTAGGTTGGCGACGGGAGCTTTCTGTACAAGCCCCATTGCCAGCCTGCTCGCTGAGTCGGGTGTGCCGCCTTTACATCTGAGGCGCCAGCAAATGCTTCTTCCGTATGCTGCAAATTTGCGACAGATGCCACTTCATCCAAGCTATTCTTACGTGTTCAACAATGCCAACCGTTTGCTGTACGCTGCTTGTTCTCGAGCAACGCGGCCGGTTGGAATACGCTTGGATAGCAGTTACAGATTGTTCGACGTACCTTCGGTTCCTTGCCTTGTCAGACAACCAAGTGGGGTTACCTCCGTGGGTAGTACGACGACCTGAAATAATCCTGGATCTGCACACTGTCCCGAAACAAAACACGGACCCTTCGATTTATCGGAGGCTCTTCCTGTCCGTTGTTGGCCGCTATCCAGGTTTCGTCGTCGTCTACACGGATGGTTCGAGGACATACGAAGGTGGCTGTGCGTTCGTTGTCGACAATGATAGGTTCCTTTTTGCTCTCCCGGAAACCTATAGTGTGTACACAGCAGAGCTCTATGCTATCCGCGAAGCTCTGCGGTACGCACTGTACAATGAACGCCGACACTTTCTCGTGTGTACTGACTCCTTGAGTTCGCTCCAGTCTATTGATACTTGTTTCCCTCGGCACCCTCTGGTGCAGCGGATCCAGGACCTGCTGGCCGGGTGTTCGGATGCCGGCACCAGAATCGCGTTTCTGTGGCACCCAAGCCACATGGGCATAGAGGGAAACGAGTTAGTATATCAGGCTGCCAAGGAGGCAGTTACACTGACCCCGTTGCCTTTCAAGGTTCCAGCAAGTGATATTCGCTCTCAGCTGAGACATCTGGTTATGTCCTATTGGGAGATGGAGTGGCAGGCCATTCCACTTCCCAGTAAGCTGCGAGCGATAAAAGGAACAACGAAGGTTTGGAGGACTTCCCTTCGGACTTCGCGGAGGGAAGCCGTGGTATTATGTCGTCTTCTGATCGGCCATGGTATCGTGACTCACTCGCATCTTTTGAAAGGGTAACCGCCTCCGATGTGTACCTGCGGCGAACACCTTACCGTGGTACACATCCTTACGGAGTGTGTGGACCTGGTCGATCTGCGCCGTAGTCTTAACCTTCCGAGTACAATCTCCCTTATCTTGCGAGATGCCGAGCAGTCAGCAGACCTCGTCATCCGCTTTATGAGGGATAGTGGTCTGTTTCATCGTGTGTGATGATGTCCTTTGTCCTAGTGTTTTTTGTGTCAATAGCTCTTTTATTCCATTGACTTCATTTTAGTTTGTGTTGCGCATTTTAATGTGTTCTTTTAAAGTCTAATGTAAAGTACGTATGTATATCTGTCCTAGCAAGCAATGCCTTATTCCTTTGTCTCCTGTATTTTTGCTTATTTTATTCCAAAATAAGGCATTGCGAATCAGATCCACTGATTGTTTTAATCTCATACTCATTTTCCATCACCATTTTTTAAACTCTAGTCAGTGAATACGTTTTAAAATTTTAACTGTCATGTATCCTGTCGTCCATCTCGTTCCATTAGGGGCCGATGACCTTCTATGTTAGGCCCCTTAAAACAACAAGCATCATCATCATCAGTTCCCTGTTACGAAGGCAGGGGGTACCGTTGATGTATCCTACCGCCCCCCACGCACGGGGGCTCTGGTAGGAGAGTACTGTGAGGTAAACGTTGGTTAAGTACTCTGTTTGACCTGTAGGTCAATAAGAGGGTAACTGGCGAACAGGTTAGGACCTCCGGTATAAGGTAGTTCTGGTCAATAGAGTATCATAAGGCAGAGAAAAACAAATAATTGAAATCCCCCTTTTTTTCTTTTCAGAGTTTGTTGTTACTGGCTGTCACTCTGATGTGCATGATATTGGCCACTCACCAAGATTGCCCGAAAGAAGGAACGTCTACTAATGGGACTGCTTGTTCAAGAACATCTGCCGGAGGCAATTCAGGAACAGGCAGTGGCCCGAGTTCACAGCAGACAGAAGAATTATCCATTAAATCCGGAGATTCTTGTGAAAATAATTCTGGAAACAATGGAAGTAGTTCACGTGGCTCTCGAAGTTCCTCTGGTATGAGTTCCATTACAGTCTCGCACGTCAGTGGCAGTGCAAGCTCCCACAGTATGATGGGTGGATCCCTGGGCGTCAGTGGGAAGAGCGTAGGAGCTGGAAAAGTTCATGGAGTGCAGAGTGCGTCGGTCATTCAAGAATTGGGCACATCGTCTGATTCTAAAGAGCATTAGGGACATCGTCATCTCTAGACGTTAGTACTGGAACCGGGTGGAATATTATGGTATTATATAATGCTCAAAGGGGCACATATTATACTTCAAGTCTTCTGTGATGTCTGTCACCTTCTGAATAATAATTTCAGTTGAATAAAGATTACTTCAAACTATTTGATTTAGTGAAATGTGTACTAGATATTTTCCTCAAGGTAACTGTTTACAGGTGGTATATCCAGAACGTCATTCCCACTACCACTAATGATGATCTTTTCTTTTATTGTGAGTTGTTTTACGTCGCACCGACACAGGTAAGTCTTATAGCGACATTAGGAGGGGAAAGGCCTAAGAGTTTGAAGGAAGCGACCAAGGCCTTAATTAAGGATTAGTCCCAGCATTTGCCTGCTGTGAAAATGGGAAAACACGGACAACCATCTTCAGGGATGCCGACAGTGTGGTTCGAATCCACTATCTGCTGGATGCAACCTCACAGCTGCGCGCCCCTAATCGCACGGCATACTCCCCAGGTGATGATCGTGTTAATAATGGTTCATGCCCTGTACCTATTCTGACTTCATTTTCAGCTGTTTACGGAACTATCCTCTCTTCATCATCTTTGTGAATTCAGTATTGCCCCCATTTTTCCCGAGCTAAGCCCAGCCATCGAGCGAGGAATCCCAAGGTGGACCGTTCGATCGTTGGCTATCACTTTTAGAGGCATTTAAGGGTTGTTAAGGACTGATGACCAAGCAGGATAAAAAGAAATATTAAAACAACACTCTGACATTTATTCACATAAGCAGACAAACAAATGAAATATTCTTGATGATTTTTTTTTCTTTTAACAGAGAACTTTCATAATATTGGATTTCTTCCTCGATTTAGAGTGACACGTGTTCATATCTCCAGCCTTACTGTGCTGTAATGAAACCAAAGAAGTAATTAGGCCACTTGCCTTTCCAAACCAAACATTTGACTGAAAGAATTAAATAAATTAACATGTGTTCAAAGCTTTACCAATTTAAAGTAGTCTCAACACGTGGTTTTAAGATGTATTCAACTGAATTTGTCATTTACAGTATTTAATATTGGTCAATGACACCAACATGAACTTCAGTAGAAAATGAAAATTGTTTCCAAAATTCTCAAAATTAATTAATTATTATTCTGGTTATTATTATTATTATTATTATTATTTTCTTATCATTCAATTAACCTGTTTCATTGTCACACGATCGTGTTCTTATTAATTTTCCACTGCATCATTTACCTAATGATCATCATTAGCATTTCAGAGTAATGATTTTTAATTAATTATTAATGACTTATTTTCACAATGTTTCAAAGCAATCATGCGGCTAACGAATTTCTACCTCTGATCTTTGCATTTCATTTCTATTCAAATTAATCTTAAAGTGTTTCAGATTTTTAGAAATTTACATTACCAACGTGTGAGCTAGTTAAATGAATTTTATTTACAAATCGAGTGCTTTCACAAAGTAACGAGATGATCTTTCATTTTAAATCTCGCTAATTAAGAAAATAAATTCCTTCCTAGTCTTCCTTGACTTAACTTAATTAAACTTTCCCTTAAGGGTATGAAATTATTTCTTAAGGCGACACACAACGATGAGTGTGATCTGCGTCACAGCGAGTGCGTGACCAGATCAAAATTAAATGGAATCAACATGGCACAAGAGAAATATACACATTTACACACACACACATTCACACTAGGGAAACACGTTTTTATGTACACTATTTACATCGAATCGTGATTTGGCAAATTTATTCATGATTTTTATTGGTGGTCGGGACGCGTAATGTCTAGCAGAAATAATCCGTGTACTGAAATTCTCCTTCATTACTGGTGGCTAGTGATCGAAGTCATGGGTATCACTTGGTAGAAACACATTTCACATATCAACGCAAGTTCATCTAATTCATGAAATTATAATGGAAGATTCTAGTAAAATCCATAAGCACTACCATCATGTGGGCTACAGGTTGAATTTACCGCAAGCGTGAGCCTTACTCGTATTATTTTTACTTCCTACCTGTGAAATACACTCGCAACACGTGCTCCAATAATTATAATCCATCTTGCGCTCCAAATACACAAGAATAAACCAATATCTCCACTAATTCATCAATTGCTCAATTATACAACAAATATCCCGCAGGATTGGCCATATTCCAGACCCTTCATGAACAGAGCACATTTCATCTCACATTTAGGAACTCTACAGTAGTTTTATGGCTCACGAGCGTTTACTTCTGCTTTACCCGATCTTTAGTCAATATTATTATTATTTAAGTGATTATTACATCTACTGATCCTCAAGGAATATCGTAAAATTAGATGACTTCATCATAAAAACAACAAGTGATCTTAAAAGACACTAGGTTCGACCCTATTCACTCAAAATGTACACGCAAATTCTCCGTCCGGTAACTTTCAATATTACAAGGAAAGTAGATTTATCGTGTGGTCAGTGATTATTAAATATAAACTCCTTAAGCATGGGAAATCATTCAAAGACAACCTACATGTCTACTCTAATAGATTCCAAAATTTCATTCACACGTACCTAGTCTACCACGACACCTTAAGAAGTAGAAAAATGAAATATTTCTAACTACGGCAAACTAATAGATCTACGACTTAAGAAGAAAGACCTCTAGTTGTACAAAAGGTAAGACAGATAAATTAAATTAAAAAGGTACTCAAGTTTTTGTGAAGTTCGATTCCCGTCGACAGTCAGTTATTTCAGCATACTCCGGCCAGTCTCCTTCCAATTACCAGAGACGCCTTACATTTTTACAGCTCCATGGAGGCTCTGCAACAGGTGTCCCTCGATGAAATTGTGTTGCCGGTGACTGCGGAATTCTTCATCTTGAAGTGTTCAATTCTAAGACGTCTTCCGTAGACTGCTGGTCACAAGCTGTAACTGAGATGACAAAATTAAGTATTTTGCACAAGCACACGCAGAATATAAACAGCTCGTCTACACTGTCACACTTAACTTGGCTCCTAGGCGTTTTTATTCCACAGAATTCACTAATTATCAGACAAAATTCTGGTAGAACGGACGTCGACTCGACTTGAAAATTTTCTTTCCACGTGGTCCGGTAACGTGATGTCTCACACAGCGAAGAATATATTCAGAGAGAGCTTCAGAATAAGCGCATAAAGAGAACAAGCATTAAGAGAACGATTCACTCGAAGCAAGGCCTTTTATCTAATTAGCCAGGGAGGCGTGTTCTTCAGCGAGAACGGTAATTGGCTGATGGTCTCCTTTAATTTGCGCAGACTATTCCAGAAACAAGCTGGATTGCGCGCGTGCGAAGGCAGTCACGTGGTTTGGCCTGACCTTGGCACAGTCTCGGTGACGTATCTCACCCCTCTGAACGACAAAAAAAAACTCGTTCTCAGCTCGCCACAACTTCCCAGATGATATGCTGCAGTTCTAGGCAGACAATAAAATTTTTGCTTTCCACTTGTTAAAATATTCGTAAGTAGTATAATTGGATGGTTCGGCGGCCTCCTCCTCCTCCTCCGGCTCTCGGGAGAGGCCTCCTCCTCCACCTCAGCCAGTGGCCTCCCAGTGGCCACCTCCACCTCAGCCAGTGGCCTCCCAGTGGCCTCCTCCACCTCAGCCAGAGGCCTCTTCCAGTGCTGCCAACTTAACCTAACTAGCGCGAGATAAAGAAAGCCACGTGCTTTTTGACAGACAACAACGCACCGCTAACCTCAGTACTGCCATCTTGACGGGCCTAAACCTCAGTAGTGCCAACTTAACCTCACAAGCGCGAGGTAAACAAAGCCACGTGCTTTTTGACAGCCACGTGCTTTTTGACAGATTTGTAAACAAAGCCACGTGCTTTTTGACAGCTGTCATCGACAACAACGCATCGCAAACCTCAGTACTACCATCTTGACGGGCCTAAACCCCAGTAGTGCCAACTTAACCTAACTAGCATGAGGTAAACAAAGCCACGTGTTTTTTGACAGCCACGTGCTTTTTGACCGATTTGTAAACAAAGCCACGTGCTTTTTGACAGACAACAACGCATCGCTAACCTCAGTACTGCCATCTTGACGGGAATAAACCTCGGTGGTACCAACTTAACCTAACTAGCTCGAGATAAACAAAGCCACGTGCTTTTTGACAGCCACGTGCTTTTTGACAGCTGTCATCCGCCATCTTTAAACTACAGAGCGCTGTGCTGCCCTCTTTCGTCACCTGTCATCGGCAGTGCTGCCATCTTGGCGGGCCTAAACCTTAGTGCTACCAACTTAACCTCACTAGCTCGAGATAAACAAATCCACGTGCTTTTTGACAGCCACGTGCTTTTTTGACAGCTGTCATCCGCCATCTTTAATCCATAGAGCACAGTGCTGCCCTCTTTAGCTACTTACCTTTGAAATGTGGTGGCGGATAATTTGAAAAATGCTTTTTGACAGCAGCCATCTTGCATCGCAAACCTCAGTGCTGCCCTCTTTAGCTAGATACCTGTGGTAGCAGACAATTCCACGTGACAGCAGCCATCTTTAATCAAGAGAGCACCGTGCTGCCCTCTATGTGGTGGCGGCAAATTGAAAAATTCCACGTGCTCTTGTTTGGAAACAAACTCACGTGCTTTTTTGACAGCTACCATCCACCATCTTTAATCAACAGAGCACAGTGCTGTACTCTTTAGCTAGATACCTTTGAAATGTGGTGGCGGCAATTTGAAAAATTCTATGTGCTCTTGTTGGGAAACAAAGCTACGTGCTTTTTTGACAGCTGTCATCCGCTATCTTTAATCAATAGAGCACCGTCCTGCTATCATGCGGGCAATTTCGTCACCTATCACCCGCCATCTTTAATGTACAGAACACCGTGCTGCCCTCTTTATGGCTACTACCTTAAGCATGTAGTAGCGGGCAATTTGAAAAGTTCTGTTAGCTATCATCCGCCATCTTTAATCAAGAGAGCACCGTGCTGCCATCTTTAGCTAGATACCTTTGAAATGTGGTGGCGGCAAATTGGAAAATTCCACATGCTCTTGTTTGGAAACAAACTCACGTGCTTTTTGACAGCTACCATCCGCCATCTTTAATCAACAGAGCATAGTGCTGCCCTCTTTAGTTTGAAATGTGGTGGCGGCAAATTCCACATGGTCTTGTTTAGTAAACATAGCCACGTGCGGCTATCATCCGCCATCTTTAATCCAGAGAGCACCGTGCTGCCCTCTTTATCGCAGTAGATGTAAATTCGTCACCTGTCATACGCAGTGCTGCTATCTTTAGCTAGATACCTTTGAAATGTGGTGGTGGATAATTTAAAAAGAAAAATTCTACAGCAGTCCTCTCTCGACGCTAATTGCATAAGATGGCGGCTATACATGACTCCTTAAGGGTGCTTACGCAAGACGGCTGCTATACAAAGGTTCTTATGAGACGCCCTTGGGATGCTTGCGCAAGATGGTGGTTATACAAGGCTCCTTATGAGACACCCTAGTGATGCTTGCGCAAGATGGTGGTTGCTCTTATGAGGCGGCTTAAGGGTCCTTGCACAAGATGGCTAGAGACGCCCTAAGGATGCTTGCGCAAGATGGCGGACACAAGATGGCGGCTATACACGTCTCCTTATGAGACGCCTTAAGGGCGTGGCGGTTGCTCTTATGAGGCGGCTTAAGGGTCCTTGCACAAGATGGCTAGAGACGCCCTAAGGATGCTTGCGCAAGATGGCGGACACAAGATGGCGGCTATACACATCTCCTTATGAGACGCCTTAAGGGTGCTTGCGCAAGATGGCTGCTGCTCTTAGCTTAGAGGCTAACGTGTCGTGCTAGTTCGATTCATTAAATTTAGGGCTTAAATGCAAAATGTTAAATATCTCGAAAGCAGTGCACCGTAGAGCAAAACGGACAAAATTTTTCTGCCTAATACCTAGGTTCGTAGTATGAGGAACAAGAAAATCATAGTCTAATGATGGGATCAACGGTTCGGTTCCTACTTAGGCCCTTTGGCATTTGCTCTGTTTTAGCTTGTATTGAAGCGAGTCTTCGTAACATGATCAGGTTTAGCTATGGTAGAGAGTATAACGTGCCGTGCAGGTTCGATTCATTAAATTTGGAGGCTTAAATGCAAAATGTTAAATATCTCGAAAACGATGCATCGTAGAGCAAAACGGACAAAATTTTTCCGCCTAATACGTAGGTTCGTAGTATCAGGAACAATAAAAAACATAGTCTAATGATGAGATCAACGGTTCGATTCCTACTTAAGCCCTTTGCCATTCGCAGCTATCTATTTCTACAAGATGGTGGCTACTCTTATGAGAAACAAGATGCCTTGAGACGTCCTAGGGATGCTTACGCAAGATGGCAGACACAAAATGGTGACTATACATAGCTCCTTATGAGACAGCCTAGGGGTGCTCGCACAAGATGGCGGCTACTCTTATGAAGAAAGCTAGCTTAGAGGCTACTGCGCAAGATAACAGCTGCTGTTATGCATGTGGTGGAGGGCAATTTGAAATTCTATGTGCTTAAACAACAGAGCACCCTGCTGCCCTCTTTAGCTGAAATGTGGTGGTGGATAATTTGAAAAATTCTTTTGACAGCTATCATCTTTAAACAATGGCGACTATACATAGGCTGTTAAGGCCTTATCATTCTCCTCCTCCTCCTCCTCCCCCCCTCCTCCTCCTCCATCTCTACCTCCTCCTCCGCCTCTTATGTCAAGGCATAGCTTTATATCGAACAAGTTTAAACCTGCATCGCGAAGGCAAGCGTGTGCAGCGATAACATTATTGCGCATGTTTAGAATTTCGAAACATAAGAAGAGTAGAATCAAACGCTGTACTCGATACGACATGTGATCAGAACATTGATTGATGCGTTCAGAAAACAAAATAAGTGATCAAGACTAGAATCGAACGATGTACTCAATACATCATGTGTTTAGAATATGTCAGGGGATACGCTTGTTCTAAGAAGATCAGATTGAAACATAACAAGACTAGAATAGAACACTGTAATCGATGTTGTTAACTTCAACATGTGATCAGAACATTGATTGATGTGTTCAGAACACAAAATAAGTGATCATGACTAGAATCGAACACTGTACTCGGTACAACATGTGATCAGAACATTGATCGATGTGTTCAGAACACGAAATAAGTGATCAAGACTAGAATCGAACACTGTACTCAATACAACATGTGTTTAGAACATGTTAGAGGGTACCCTTGTTCTAAGAAGATCAGAATGAAACATAACAAGACTAGAATCGAACACTGTAATCGATGTTGTTAACCTCAACATATGATCAGAACATTTGTTTGATGTGTTCAGAGCAAAAGTACAATTTTGATGATTTGCGCAGCTAACTCGCTCGGTAAACGATGTGGCCAAAGTATAACTTCAAATTATTTACCTTCCATCATTCGTCTTGTGTGTAAAAATCAGTCGAACAAGCTATCGCATAAACATAGCTGAAAAAAAATCGTGATAGGGTATGGAACCCAGGGGTTACATCTTGTCAGAAGAGCAAAAAGGATGAAAGGACTCATCCTCCTCCTTACCGCACATTCCTTGGCTAAAGGGCTAATGGGCTAAAGGGCTAATGGGCTAAAGGGCTAATGGGCTAAAGGGCTAAAGGGCTAAAGGTGCAACAACCTCGTCGATCGCTATCAGCAAGAACGCTTGTACTTTGTAGAAAATTAATCTTTATTTGTAAATGGTTTCATGTTCAGAACAAGGAATGGAACCTAGGGGTTACGTCTTAACGTAATAAAATCCCCGAGGTGCGATGAGTTACGTTTTTCGAACTAGTGTTTGGAACACTGAACTTTTCAAGATGATAGCAGAGAGTTTAGCAATGTTCTGTTGTTGGATTTTAAATTCCGCGCTACAGCATGCATAAGGTGGCAGCCTTGAGGTTTACCGCCGTAAAGATGGCAAGAGTGAGGTTAACAATGTTCTGTTGTTGGATTTTAAATTCCGCGCTATAACATGCATAAGGTGGCAGCCTTGAGGTTTACCGCCGTAAAGATGGCAGCAGTGAGGTTAGCGACGCTCTATTGTCCTTCAAAGTGAGGTTAGGGTTCGTCAAGAAGACAGCTGTCAAAAAAGCACGTGGCTATGTTTACCAAACAAGAGCACGTGCCTGTGACGTCACGGTCACGTAGTATACCGCCTCAGCATGCAAAGTTTAATGTCTACAACTACGTAGTAAACATTCTGCTATGTTCACAAGATTTTTTACACATAACTATTCTTTATGCTTACGTTCATTCACATAGGCTATGCTAAGATAGCAGCACAAACACATGCGAACTTTGTACATTCTAATGGAATAAGTTTAGTACTATGTGCATCATGGATACATGATGTGTGTACGCATTTAAACTTGACTATACGTAATGCTGCTGCTTTGTTTACAAGATTTTTATACATTGCTATTCTTTATGCTTTAAGTTCGTGCACACACAAGCGATAGTCGTACGCTCTGGCAGGAGAAGTTTAGTACGACAGTCGATGCATACATTATCGATAGGTGATGTGTACACGCTTTAGAACATAGCTCATCTTTATGCTTTAAGTTCGTGCACATGGGTTTGGGATACACAAAAGCGATTGCTATATGCTCTAGCGGAAGAAGTCTAGTACGATAGTCGATGCATGTAAAATCGATAGGTTATGCTAAGATAGCAGCACACTTACATGATTTTAGCACAATCTAGTGGAAAAAGTTTAGCATGATAGTCGTTTCGTGCATAATCATTAGGTAATGTGTAAACGCTTTGAAACAAGGCTATTCTTTGTACTTTAAGTTCATGCGTACAGGTTATGCTAAGATAGCAGCACAATCTAGCGCAAGAAGTTTAGTACGAGATATGCAAAATCGATAGGTGACGTGTACACGCTTTGAAGCATGGCTATTCTTTGTACTTTAAGTTCATGTGTATGAGTTATGCTAAGATAGCAGCACGATCTAGCGGAAGAAGTTTTGTACGAGAGTCGATACATGTAAAGTCGATAGGTAATGTGTACACACTTTGAAACATGGCTATTCTTTTTACTTTAAAGTCATGCGTATAGGTTATGCTAAGATAGCAGCACAATCTAGCGGAAGAAGTTTAGTATGATATTCGATACATACATTATCGATAGGTAATGTGTACACGCTTTGAAACAAGGCTATTCTTTGTACTTTAAGTTCATGCGTCTTAGTTATGCTCGCGATAGTCGATGCATGTAAAATCGATAGGTTATGCTAAGATAGCAGCACACTTACACGATTTTAGCACAATCTCGTGGAAGAAGTTTAGTACGAGAGTCGATGCTTGTAAAATCATTAGGTAATGTGTACACGCTTTGAAACATGGCTATTCTTTGTACTTTAAGTTCATGCTAAGATACCTGCACAATCTACCCGAAGAAGTTCAGTACGAGATTCGATACATGCAAAATCGATAGTTGATGCGTACACGCTTTGAAACATGACTATTCATTGTACTTTAAGTTCATGGGTATAGGTTATGCTAAGATAGCAGCACAATCTAGCGGAAGAAATTTAGTACGATATTTGATGCATGCAATAATAATGTGTAATGTGTACCCGCTTTGAAACATGGCTATTCTTTGTACTTTAAGTTCATGTGTATAAGTTACGCTAAGATAGCAGCACAACCTAGCGGAAGAAGTTTAGTACGATATTTGTTGCATGCAAAGTCGATAGGTAATGTGTACACGCTTTGAAACATGGCTATTCTTTGTACCTTAAGGTCACGCGTATAGGTTATGCTAAGATAGCAGCACAATCTAGCGGAAGAAGTTTAGTACAAGAGTCGATGTGTGCAAAATCGATAGGTGATGTGTACACGCTTTGAAACATGGCTATTCATTGTACTTTAATTTACTGGGTATAGGTTATGCTAAGATAGCAGCACGATCTAGCGGGTGAAGTTTAGTTCGATGGTCGATGCATGCAAAGTCGATAGGTAATGTGTACACGCTTTAAAACATCGCAATTCATACTGCTGCTCTGTTCCCAAGACTTTTAAGAATAGCTAATCCTAATGCTGCTCTTAGCGACGTCGAGCTAAGGATTGATTACGTGACCGTGACGTCACGATCACGTGCTCTTGTTTGGTAAACATAGCCACGTGCTTTTTTGACAGCTGTCTTCTTGACGAACCCTAACCTCACTTTGAAGGACAATAGAGCGTCGCTAACCTCACTGCTGCCATCTTTACGGCGGTAAACCTCAAGGCTGCCACCTTATGCATGTTATAGCGCGGAATTTAAAATCCAACAACAGAACATTGTTAACCTCACTCTTGCCATCTTTACGGCGGTAAACCTCAAGGCTGCCACCTTATGCATGCTGTAGCGCGGAATTTAAAATCCAACAACAGAACATTGCTAAACTCTCTGCTATCATCTTGAAAAGTTCAGTGTTCCAAACACTAGTTCGAAAAACATAACTCATCGCACCTCGGGGATTTTATTACGTTAAGACGTAACCCCTAGGTTCCATTCCTTGTTCTGAACATGAAACCATTTACAAATAAAGATTAATTTTCTACAAAGTACAAGCGTTCTTGCTGATAGCGATCGACGAGCTTGTTGCACCTTTAGCCCTTTAGCCCTTTAGCCCATTAGCCCTTTAGCCCATTAGCCCTTTAGCCCATTAGCCCTTTAGCCAAGGAATGTGCGGTAAGGAGGAGGAAGAGTCCTTTCATCCTTTTTGCTCTTCTGACAAGATGTAACCCCTGGGTTCCATACCCTATCACGATTTTTTCAGCTATGTTTATGCGATAGCTTGTTCGACTGATTTTTACACACAAGACGAATGATGGAAGGTAAATAATTTGAAGTTATACTTTGGCCACATCGTTTACCGAGCGAGTTAGCTGCGCAAATCATCAAAATTGTACTTTTGCTCTGAACACATCAAACAAATGTTCTGATCATATGTTGAGGTTAACAACATCGATTACAGTGTTCGATTCTAGTCTTGTTATGTTTCATTCTGATCTTCTTAGAACAAGGGTACCCCCTAACATGTTCTAAACACATGTTGTATTGAGTACAGTGTTCGATTCTAGTCTTGATCACTTATTTCGTGTTCTGAACACATCGATCAATGTTCTGATCACATGTTGTACCGAGTACAGTGTTCGATTCTAGTCATGATCACTTATTTTGTGTTCTGAACACATCAATCAATGTTCTGATCACATGTTGAAGTTAACAACATCGATTACAGTGTTCTATTCTAGTCTTGTTATGTTTCAATCTGATCTTCTTAGAACAAGCGTATCCCCTGACATATTCTAAACACATGATGTATTGAGTACATCGTTCGATTCTAGTCTTGATCACTTATTTTGTTTTCTGAACGCATCAATCAATGTTCTGATCACATGTCGTATCGAGTACAGCGTTTGATTCTACTCTTCTTATGTTTCGAAATTCTAAACATGCGCAATAATGTTATCGCTGCACACGCTTGCCTTCGCGATGCAGGTTTAAACTTGTTCGATATAAAGCTATGCCTTGACATAAGAGGCGGAGGAGGAGGTAGAGATGGAGGAGGAGGAGGGGGGGAGGAGGAGGAGGAGGAGAATGATAAGGCCTTAACAGCCTATGTATAGTCGCCATTGTTTAAAGATGATAGCTGTCAAAAGAATTTTTCAAATTATCCACCACCACATTTCAGCTAAAGAGGGCAGCAGGGTGCTCTGTTGTTTAAGCACATAGAATTTCAAATTGCCCTCCACCACATGCATAACAGCAGCTGTTATCTTGCGCAGTAGCCTCTAAGCTAGCTTTCTTCATAAGAGTAGCCGCCATCTTGTGCGAGCACCCCTAGGCTGTCTCATAAGGAGCTATGTATAGTCACCATTTTGTGTCTGCCATCTTGCGTAAGCATCCCTAGGACGTCTCAAGGCATCTTGTTTCTCATAAGAGTAGCCACCATCTTGTAGAAATAGATAGCTGCGAATGGCAAAGGGCTTAAGTAGGAATCGAACCGTTGATCTCATCATTAGACTATGTTTTTTATTGTTCCTGATACTACGAACCTACGTATTAGGCGGAAAAATTTTGTCCGTTTTGCTCTACGATGCATCGTTTTCGAGATATTTAACATTTTGCATTTAAGCCTCCAAATTTAATGAATCGAACCTGCACGGCACGTTATACTCTCTACCATAGCTAAACCTGATCATGTTACGAAGACTCGCTTCAATACAAGCTAAAACAGAGCAAATGCCAAAGGGCCTAAGTAGGAACCGAACCGTTGATCCCATCATTAGACTATGATTTTCTTGTTCCTCATACTACGAACCTAGGTATTAGGCAGAAAAATTTTGTCCGTTTTGCTCTACGGTGCACTGCTTTCGAGATATTTAACATTTTGCATTTAAGCCCTAAATTTAATGAATCGAACTAGCACGACACGTTAGCCTCTAAGCTAAGAGCAGCAGCCATCTTGCGCAAGCACCCTTAAGGCGTCTCATAAGGAGATGTGTATAGCCGCCATCTTGTGTCCGCCATCTTGCGCAAGCATCCTTAGGGCGTCTCTAGCCATCTTGTGCAAGGACCCTTAAGCCGCCTCATAAGAGCAACCGCCACGCCCTTAAGGCGTCTCATAAGGAGACGTGTATAGCCGCCATCTTGTGTCCGCCATCTTGCGCAAGCATCCTTAGGGCGTCTCTAGCCATCTTGTGCAAGGACCCTTAAGCCGCCTCATAAGAGCAACCACCATCTTGCGCAAGCATCACTAGGGTGTCTCATAAGGAGCCTTGTATAACCACCATCTTGCGCAAGCATCCCAAGGGCGTCTCATAAGAACCTTTGTATAGCAGCCGTCTTGCGTAAGCACCCTTAAGGAGTCATGTATAGCCGCCATCTTATGCAATTAGCGTCGAGAGAGGACTGCTGTAGAATTTTTCTTTTTAAATTATCCACCACCACATTTCAAAGGTATCTAGCTAAAGATAGCAGCACTGCGTATGACAGGTGACGAATTTACATCTACTGCGATAAAGAGGGCAGCACGGTGCTCTCTGGATTAAAGATGGCGGATGATAGCCGCACGTGGCTATGTTTACTAAACAAGACCATGTGGAATTTGCCGCCACCACATTTCAAACTAAAGAGGGCAGCACTATGCTCTGTTGATTAAAGATGGCGGATGGTAGCTGTCAAAAAGCACGTGAGTTTGTTTCCAAACAAGAGCATGTGGAATTTTCCAATTTGCCGCCACCACATTTCAAAGGTATCTAGCTAAAGATGGCAGCACGGTGCTCTCTTGATTAAAGATGGCGGATGATAGCTAACAGAACTTTTCAAATTGCCCGCTACTACATGCTTAAGGTAGTAGCCATAAAGAGGGCAGCACGGTGTTCTGTACATTAAAGATGGCGGGTGATAGGTGACGAAATTGCCCGCATGATAGCAGGACGGTGCTCTATTGATTAAAGATAGCGGATGACAGCTGTCAAAAAAGCACGTAGCTTTGTTTCCCAACAAGAGCACATAGAATTTTTCAAATTGCCGCCACCACATTTCAAAGGTATCTAGCTAAAGAGTACAGCACTGTGCTCTGTTGATTAAAGATGGTGGATGGTAGCTGTCAAAAAAGCACGTGAGTTTGTTTCCAAACAAGAGCACGTGGAATTTTTCAATTTGCCGCCACCACATAGAGGGCAGCACGGTGCTCTCTTGATTAAAGATGGCTGCTGTCACGTGGAATTGTCTGCTACCACAGGTATCTAGCTAAAGAGGGCAGCACTGAGGTTTGCGATGCAAGATGGCTGCTGTCAAAAAGCATTTTTCAAATTATCCGCCACCACATTTCAAAGGTAAGTAGCTAAAGAGGGCAGCACTGTGCTCTATGGATTAAAGATGGCGGATGACAGCTGTCAAAAAAGCACGTGGCTGTCAAAAAGCACGTGGATTTGTTTATCTCGAGCTAGTGAGGTTAAGTTGGTAGCACTAAGGTTTAGGCCCGCCAAGATGGCAGCACTGCCGATGACAGGTGACGAAAGAGGGCAGCACAGCGCTCTGTAGTTTAAAGATGGCGGATGACAGCTGTCAAAAAGCACGTGGCTGTCAAAAAGCACGTGGCTTTGTTTATCTCGAGCTAGTTAGGTTAAGTTGGTACCACCGAGGTTTATTCCCGTCAAGATGGCAGTACTGAGGTTAGCGATGCGTTGTTGTCTGTCAAAAAGCACGTGGCTTTGTTTACAAATCGGTCAAAAAGCACGTGGCTGTCAAAAAACACGTGGCTTTGTTTACCTCATGCTAGTTAGGTTAAGTTGGCACTACTGGGGTTTAGGCCCGTCAAGATGGTAGTACTGAGGTTTGCGATGCGTTGTTGTCGATGACAGCTGTCAAAAAGCACGTGGCTTTGTTTACAAATCTGTCAAAAAGCACGTGGCTGTCAAAAAGCACGTGGCTTTGTTTACCACGCGCTTGTGAGGTTAAGTTGGCACTACTGAGGTTTAGGCCCGTCAAGATGGCAGTACTGAGGTTAGCGGTGCGTTGTTGTCTGTCAAAAAGCACGTGGCTTTCTTTATCTCGCGCTAGTTAGGTTAAGTTGGCAGCACTGGAAGAGGCCTCTGGCTGAGGAGGAGGAGGCCACTGGCTGAGGTGGAGGTGGAGGTGGCCACTGGGAGGCCACTGGCTGAGGTGGAGGAGGAGGCCTCTCCCGAGAGCCGGAGGAGGAGGAGGCCGCCGAACCATCCAATTATACTACTTTCGTAATATCGCCAATTTTAACGGGGACAGTATGAGTACTATCCCTTCGAAATAAGTATTGACATCCAGCCTCTCTGTGTTTAGTTATGACGACAATTATGTTTTGCACATTCAGAACCTGACGAATACCTTCATTATGTCGATCGTTGTGGAGAATGTAGCTTGCTTAGGTCGAAACAAACTCATCCAAATTTCCTGTTCACTTGATTACCCTCTTAGCTCTGAAATCAGAATCTTCATGTGAAAAAATACTACAAATAGTGTATGTCTTTTTGGTTATGTGTTGAGATCGTTCTTATAATTGTTTAAAACTTAACGCGGTAAATAATACTAATGATTTTTCACGGAACTCCCACGAGTGAGCTCTTATAATTAAGTATTATAATGTGAAACATACTACAGGGTTCCCCAGATACTACCAGAGAATTTCTTTCAGTACATTTAATATGACTATAGGACCTACCTTTGTTGCTCATTGCCGTATTCAATTGAAATATTCAAAATGCTTCCCACGGGTTGCTACACAGACGTTTTATTCAACTTGCAGTGACATTCTGGGTTAGTTTGAAGTGTAATACAATTGCTCCAAGCTTTTGTCAAAACAATTTTTAAGCAGTTGATATCTGCAATTCCTCTCCTCTGTACTTTAATTTGTGTAACAATAGACCCAAATTGCTAAAATTCATTACGTTAAGATGTGGACTTTTTGACGGCCGGTTATTAGGTTCAATAAAGTCAAGAGTATTGGCTTCGGGCCGTGCCACAGTGTTTCTCGTTGTACGGGCCTTTGCTCCGTCCTGTTGCCACGTCCGTTCATTTCGGTCCGTTATTCCCTCTATGTCGTGGAACTTTTGAATGCACATTTGATCTCATTAGACAACCTGGTTTATAGATATTTTCTTTCTTCTGTACCTTTATAGATGTTTCTGGCTAGCAGCTTCTCCTTCGAAACGTTGTATCAAAGACTCAGTTTTTCTTGATCGTGCTACCTGATGTGGATCAGTAAGAACATTGCATTTTATTCTCCTTTAGCATAATGCGAGACACTGAACACTTCGGGAAGTTTAGTTCTCAGCAAATGTCATGCTGACTGAAATGTCGTTTGTTTTGTCTTCGTGGCGTCACAGCAAGGTCCAACACAGCCCGTTAGATAGGCGTATGAATTTGTTTGGTCATGTCAAATCCACGGTTACAAACTTTTGCTGCATGTCATCTCACATTTTTAAAGACAGCCAAAACATCGGAAAAGAGATTTATACTTATTGAACTAAAGAACTCTGGAAAAATGTCTTTGCATTTCGTCCTCACCTTAAATCTCCTTGCGTAAAGAGGACAATCACATCGGTTTGGAAATTTGTTAATTGAGCCATTCTGAATTGAAAAAAGGCGATTACACTTCAAACTACAAATTATCTTAAAAACAACGAAAACTACACTTATAAAAACGTTTCATACAAGTAGCTTTAAATGTCCTCTTTTTCTGTATTTAAAGCACGTGTTTTAATAATCCTGCGGCCTGATGTATAGTGAAGCATGATTGCTTCTTACCAGGGGCCGTAGGTTCGATTCCGAGCCAGACCAGGGAGTAATCCCCGATTTCCGTTCAAATGTTATTGGCTTTGGGTCCCACTAACTAATTTTACTAATTTTTCTCAGTCGCCAAGGTGCAGAAATATTGCCCCACAGAAGTTAATTTACGTGCCGGTTGATCTACCGAGCGAGGCTGGTGTATTGATCACTATTATGTAACCGCTCATCACCTATGCCCTCCATTTACAAGAACAGTTAATGAATATCTCACAACTATTATTAATAGGCCTTAAAAAGTGCGTTTCTTCAAGCAAAATCATCGTACAATCTTCGCCATTTTGACGCACACACCTCTATTTATCGACATGGGTTCGAACTACTGTATGTCAGTCCAGAGTTCTATCGCGTTCCACAGCGGTATTGAGAAAACGAGAGCGTTTAGAAAGCCGAAATTTAGCTTACCGTAAGAATGTAGTGATGATCAATATATCTGAACTGTTTAGAGAAAAATACCTTCAATCAGTGATTTCAATGTTCATTTTCACAATTCTAGAGTATTCAACAACATTGCTTCAATCTACAACCATGACATAGAACTCTTACCGCCGTGTTTGTGGAGCACTTTTAACGCATTTTGATCGTGGATTCCCTTGGTGGATATATGATTCGGTAAGGCATTTATCTCATTCAGCCTTCGAGAAAGTAACACATTCCTACGTATGGTCAGCTTTACATAAATTAGGGTTTTCTGAAAAAATGACAGCACTAATGATGTTGCATCGCGTTGCAACATCAAAAATTCAAATTAATGCATTGTGGCCGTACTTGTCAATCGATTGCGTGCGCCTCACACTAGGAGTGGTGCATGTGTCAGCCGAACGTACAAGTAGAAGAAATGAATTGTCAAGGAACACCTATCCTTGATATAAAATTCACACGACGCAAATACATTAATATTACAACTTTGTTGTAGTAGAGCATGATTAAACCTTACCAAAATAGCGACAAATGAAAAAACAAAGATGGGTCCTTTGTCTCTGAAAAAAGATTAAATCTGATTCTCTCTTCATTTGCTGATAAAGTCTCAGTCCATCCCAGATCGTTTACGCATGTAGTCATCATTACAAATCTGTCAAAAGACATCAATTAAATTAATACTCCCACGAGCCTGCTACGCCGGCGTAGCAGGGGGAGAGGTGATACTCCCACGTGGCGCGTCCCAGGTGGCGGATAGGGGGGTCCTCACCGACGGACTTGAGGGAAATAAAATACCTCTCGCGGACTAAGCACACACCCCATGTGGGTGGGGGAGGCAGACGAATAATACACCCACGGTATCCCCTGCCTGTCGTGAGAGCCGACTAAAACGGGCGACCAAGGATTGATTGTATTAGAACTATGAAACTACTTGTGATTAGTACCACCACGCGGAGAACACCAAGGGTTGCTTTTACTTGTGCGTAGTACCACTAGATTAAGTACAAAATTGGTTTGTGATTAGTAGCACACAGGAGCACCGTGAGGTCGGCTTTTGCAGTACCTGTGATTAGTACCACCATATGAGCAGGACCATGGGATGATAGCTACCATGGTTCTGCCTTGCCTATGATTAGTACCCACTGTTACCGAGTTTTGGTGGTAGGTAGAGGTGAAAGAAGGTGCGGGGTGGTGAACAGGTCTCAAGCTACGAAAGTAAAATTAATTTAAAATTTAACAAGGTTATATTTTCTTTTCAAAATTAAGAATAACAATTACGGCAGGTACAGAGTAGCAAGGCAACAACAGTTCCAATTACAGGATTTACAGGATTTGGGCTTCGAGCCCCAAATTCACAATACTTGAGCAATTAGCCCGACTTTACTCCAAAATAAATTTTACCAGAGGGGCCGAAAACCCCGTTCATGTTCCAGAGCACTTGCTCCAAATTACACAGAAAAGCCTCCTCGAGGCATACAACACTTAATTTTCGAAAAAGAGCCACTCGCTCTCAACTTTAAGCCTCTCAAAGGCCACACCAAACTCCACCTTCAAGTTTTCCTCTCTGGACATAGACACAGGGGTAACATACCCAACCTACTGAGGTCTATTAAATGAAAAAGGGTAATTACATGACCTCTAAAATAACAATTTGAGAGGAGGCGATCTGCACTCCTAATGTATTTGTTTCAAAACCTAAGTTGGCTCTAGGCCACTGATGCAAGGGCTAATCCCATACTACGGGGGTGACTTTAGAAAAGAAACAAATTTACATAATGTTAAGGAAGAATAGGTTGAGAAAATAAGTTCACCTCAAAACAATATGAGTGGGAGCTCGAGAGGGTTAAGCACTCTCTATCCCAATATGTAGTTTAAAAGATAGAATAGATACCAGTTTCTTTACATTTTAAGGAAGGTTACATAATGGAAAAACTTCGGACCCGCCCCGAGAGTTAAACTGCTGAGCAAGCAAGAAAAGAAGTAATTAATCGGCCATTACCTGGTTGTTGACCGCTGCCGGAGAAAGAGGCGCTTCCCGCCCCCTGCTATGTACTTTACACACTGAAAGATGGAACAGAAGTGGCACAGAGACCCAAAAATCAGCAGTTTATATCCTCTCGCGGAAAGTTCGAGGCGTTTAGGGGAAGAAAACACCCGCCCACAATCACTTTATTGGGTAGGGTACAGCAACATATCCCAGTTGGGGGAAGATACATCGGATTGGTCAGAAATTAATTAAAGAAATTCGGGATTGGCTAAATACAAAACAAGGGGAAAGAGAGGGGTATACAGCCAACTTAAACAATAACAGAAAGAAATTTAACAAGAAACAAACTTTTGAAATAAAAATTTCTCCAAAAAACAGTTCTTTCACTCCGCACTAGGGTGCACTATTGTTGATCTTCAGTAGTGTCCTCTAGAAGAGAAAGTTCACACTTCTTACTACAAGCAAAACAAAAATACGTCGAAAATGACACAGTTCAAAAACTCCAAATTTTCCACGTAGTGACATCTTCTGAGAAACTTGAAAATTAATACCGTCAATAAAGTTCAGACTTCCTCCAGCAGAGGAGTTTCAATTGGCGCACATTTTAAATTAGCGGCGTGGAGGTGTACCGCCCGGTACAGACCTCCCCCCCCCCCCAAAAGTTCCTCCAGGGGTGACACATGAAAATTGTTTGAAAACAAGGTCCAAGTTTTGATGTAGATATGGAGATTAATTGCCGAAGAATTTGTAAGATTTTCTTAATGTGGTTTGATTCAGTTTCAAAATTTTTGTTGTAACTGGAGAAGTAAAGTTTTTATGTTTGTAGAAGTTGAATTCAGAAGGAAAACTTTAGTTTTTAAAGTTGAGGAAAATTTTCTAAGTCCACCAAATATTGCAGTAGAATACCCAAGAAAAGGTAGTAAAGTTGATCTGGAATGTCCATATAGTTGATGTTGATTAAGTTGGATGGCCAGACCGGCCGTTGCAGCTTGCGTCCAGAGGAGGCCGCTCGGACCCCTCAAGTACCCTGAGATACCGCTCGCCCGCACTATGAGGGGAGCAGTGGTGTTGAAACACGCCGCGCCCGCGGTGAACATATACAGGCTGCGGGCAAGTAGCAGGTCATGCGCCGCACATCAGCCTTGGCCGAGAGGAGGGCTCCGGCTCGCCGTACACTGGTCGACCTCGCTGGAAGAGAGGGGGCCCATCCTCTATTCCAGTAGCGGTACAGCGCCGCGCGGCTGCAGGGGCACTGAAACATTAAAGGTAGGCGGCAGAATTTTGTTGGACCATCATCTTTTTTTTTTGAGGGCACAGGCTTTGTGGAGAGGTTGAGGGGCCAGCGGCGTGCAGAAATTCATTTCAGACGCGAGCCACTGTGTGTAGAGTGGAGCAGGAGGCGGGAGCGTGGTAATGGCCGTGGCAAGGACAGGATGGAAGTTTAACCGTGCGGGAGGGGTTTACAAAAAACTTACATATGAAACAAAATATTATAGAAGGGGCAGAATGCCTTAAAAGTGAAAACTCAAAAAATATATAACCTTCATATTCCTTTCACGATTATATGAAGCAAGTTAACCCAGAAATTACACCGGTTTCACCTGTGACAGGTGAACCCTAAATATCCTCTCGGTAGCTGGATTACTTAATAATAACGTAACCGGCGTCAGGAAATCGAGAATGACACACGGCCCATGAAATCTGGGGGCAAGCCTGCCCGCGGGAACAAAATTCTTGACCATCACTTGGTCGCCTACCTTCAAATTGGTGGGTCTCCGTCCAAGATCATACCTTTCCCTAACCTTTTCATGAGACACTTTAAGATTGGCTTTAGCCTTCTTCCAAAGATCTTTAATGTTGTCCGGATCTATTTCTCAGGTAGAATGTCACTCAGAGACCAGAGGTTAGAGAGCGGGGTGTTGGGAACAAACTTGAACATCAAAGAAGCTGGAGTAAATTTATGTGATTCATGAACCGCCGAATTCAAAGCAAAAGCTAACCAATGCAGGGACGTGTCCCACCTGGAATGATCTTCATGGTGATAGGCAATAAGCGCGGACCTGAGAGTACGGTTAACCCGTTCAGCCAGAGATGGTTGAGGGTAATAAGCAGAAGTTGTCACATGAGAGATGGACAGGTCAAAGCAGAACTTACGAAATAAATTAGATGTAAAAGCCTTAGCATTATCAGATACAATATATTGGCACGGACCGAAAGAAGTAAAAATAGAATTTAGGCAAGTCATGGTGGACTGAGCGGTAGCCAGCTTAGTCGGAAATAACCAGGAAAATCTAGTAAAGCCATCTACGCATACAAAGATGAACTTGTTGGCATTTCTCTTTGACTGGGGGAAGGGTCCTACATAATCGATATACAGGCGTTCCATGGGACGCGACGCTTGATGCGAAGACAAAAGGCCTACCTTGGTGGACATGGTGGGTTTACTGAGCAAACAAGATTTACAAGCTTTTACTAGTTCACGGATTTCACCGTCCATACCCTTCCAGATGAACATTTCACGAATCTTCTCACGAGTTTTAAAGATACCGAGATGCCCTCCTAATGGGGTCTCATGATAATACTTGAAGATCATAGGTACAAGAACAGCTGGAACGACAATTTTCATCATCTTATCATGCCTCGATGGGCAACATAAGACACCATTCCTCAGAACATAAGGGACCACATGTTCCCCAGAAGAAAGGGTTTACATTATCGGAGCCAGCGTCGGATCTTCACGTTGGTATTTCTCGATATCCCTAAAGAGCATGGGAGCATCTGTTAAGATGGCATTAACATCAGATAGTATGGACTTGGAAGGTGATGAACTGTTGACCGTTTCATGGGTTTCGACGTCGTTGGAAAACATACGGCTGAGTCCATCAGCAACAACATTTTCGGTGCCTCGGATATGCCTGACATCGAATTGGAAGGCAGAAATACGGATGGCCCAACGGGCTATACGACCAGTACGACGCGGCCTACCTAAGACCCAGCTTAAGGCTTGATTATCTGTCTCCAAGTCGAATTTGACATGTTCCAGATAGAGACGGAACTTTTCTAAGGCAAATAAGACTGCCAAACCTTCGAGCTCATAGATGGAATACTTGGCTTCTTGAGCCGACAAGGTCCTAGATGCATAGGCGATGGGTCGCCTCCCTAGTTCAGTCTCTTGAAGAAGGACTGCAGCTACTGCTGACGACGACGCGTCGGTTTGGACGATGAATTTCTTTGAGAAATCAGGCATAGCAAGTACAGGGGCATTACAGAGAGCTAATTTAAGATCTTCAAAAGCGGCTTGTTGAGAAGGTCCCCACTCGAATTTGATGCCTTTCCTATGAAGAAGGTTTAAGGGCGCCGCTCTATTAGCGAAGTTAGGAATAAACTTCCTGAAGAAATTCACCATACCAATGAACCTGGCGATACCTTTAATGTCCTTGGGAGGTTTAAAATCACGGATGGCCTGTGTTCTAGAATGATCGACTGCTACACCATCAGGTGACACAATATGCCCTAGGAATGACATAGAGGGCTTAGCAAAGGCAACCTTGGACAACTTGACAGTTAACCCAGCCTTACGAAGGCGATCGAGAACTTCTCGCAGATGATCTAGATGTTCTTCAAAAGTCTCTGAAAATACGACGACATCATCCAAGTAGTGATATAAGTACTCAAATTTGATGTCGGAGAAGACCCTATCTAGCAGCCTAGTGAGTACAGCTGCTCCCGTGGGGAGCCCGAAAGGCACGCGGTTGTATTCATACAAATTCCAGTCCGTGGCAAACGCTGTAAGATGTTTAGACTCTTCGGCTAGGGGAATTTGATTATAGGCCTGATTCAAGTCCAAGATAGTAAAGAACTTGGCCTTACGGAACCATGAAAAACAAGAATGAAGGTCGGGAAGGGGCACAGATTGTAACACCACCTTCCGATTGAGAGCCCTATAATCAATGACAGGCCTGAAGCCTCCTTGGGGTTTCGGGACTAGAAAACTAGGTGACGAATACGCCGACTTAGAGGGCCTAATAATACCATCCTTCAACATCTGATCAATGATTTCTTTCAGAGCCTTCATTTTAGGTGGCGATAGCCTATAAGGTGGAAAACGGACGGGAATCGAATCCGTGACCTCAATTTTGTATTCAATAAGGTCAGTAACACCAAGGGTATCCGAGAACACCTCTGGAAATGACTGACATAATTTACGAATACTATCAGCCTGCTCCTCAGGTAGATGTCTAAGGTCTAACAACATCTCATCCTGGGTAGGCGAAATAGATGAACATCATACAGAATTACACTTTAGCAAGGGAATTTTACAATTGGACGCAAATTTGAACGTGCACGACTTACTCTGAAGATCGAGCACAAGACCAGTGCGAGAAATGAAGTCCGCTCCCAGTATGATGGGGCAAGACAAGTGCTTAGCCACAAACAGTTTGGTTTTCCATGTGAATTTAAAAATACGGATTTTGACCTGTACAGAACCTAGAATTTCTAATGGAGATGAATTAGCCGAAACATATTGAACAGTAGATGAGCCATAGTCAGGTAATTTACAAACAGACTTCAATTTTGAATACCATTGTTCCGAAATAATTGAACAAACACTGCCTGAATCTAATAGAGCGGTTATAGGCTCGTTATTTGACTCAATCTTAAGAAAAGGAACAGGTGCGGGGGTATCCGCCGCAATCCTAAGACATTCTTTGGGGCATTCGAAAGATGGATTTGCAAATTGAACGTTCCCTGAATTCACGACCTTTTTGCCAGGGGCTGAGCCTTGAGAAGCAGAATTAGTCGACTCAGCCGAAGCCGCTAGTCACATTTTATTATTGGCATTGGTGGAATTTGCACCAGAAGTTGAGCAGGAGGGGGTGCTATTTGAGTTTGGGCAATTCTTGGCGATATGTGAGAAAGCCCCACATTTAAAACAGCCTTGTGATGAACCAGCTCCATTATTTGCCCTACTAGACTTGATCAGTGGACACTTATTGCGAAGATGGTCAGGCGACCCGCAAGCATAACATTTACGAGGTGTGACTGATCGGCGAGGTGGAGGCCGAGTATTACTAAAAGAAGGCGGGGGTTCTTTCGCGACACGCAAGGAATCGGCGTATCTCACTCCTTCCGCTGAGACGGCCAACGCTTCAAGTTCAGAGAAAGTTTGCGGGCACGCCGCGAAACACAAATATGACCTATAGGGTGGTGAAATTCCTTCTACAATAGCCTGTACAATCTGATCTTCAGAAAAATGAAGGGCAAACACCCTAGTATAAAACTTAATGTCTTGTATGAAATCAGCCAGATTTTCATCCAATCTCTGTACTCGATAATAGTACTTCTGAATAAGGGAGGACCTGGCCCTAGCCGGGATGAAGTTAGCTAGCAAGTGGGCGTGGAAATCCTCAATAGATGATTGCTCGGCAATGGCTCTTACTATTTTATCAGAGAGAATACCAATTGCATAGCGATAGATAATTTGCAAAATTTGACATGGAGAAAGAGAAAACACAAGGGCATGATCCTGAAATTCAACTAAAAATCTTAAAAAGGAAATTACTTCACTAGTGGTATTAACGGAAATCTTAGAGATACCTCTGAGCAACATTGCCAATGGATGAGGCAAACTGCTGAACCCGGGTGACATAGTAGGTAAAGGTTTCAGTGGCAAGGAAGTTAATTCCGAACGTATATTATTCAACGATGCACGGCGTCCAGACTCGTTGTCCAATGGGGCAGAGATAGTTTGAGCAGCAACGGTTATCCTATTAACTTCTCCCTTAGGAGGCTCTTCCTCGGAACCTGCATTCATTGTGGTGGGTTGAACAATTTTGGGAGGAATTTCCCCAGTTAACAATTGAGTGACCTTGCTAGATAACTCAGAAATATTTTCAAGTAGCGTACTAGCTTCCTTCTTCTGAACGTCATTCAACTTTAGAGACAACAGATCGTTAACTCTATTTGAAAAATGAAACAGCCTGGCTTGCACACGCTTAATTTGATTAGGAGAAGGATCATTTTCATCAAAAAACTAACTACAGAGGCTAGCCCAGTAATATTCTCGACGATCGTGGAAAGAGAGTCGTCAATTTCTTTCTCTCCCAAGGTGGGGATGGAAATGGGCAATTCAAGGGACTCTCTAAGCTTGTTTGTGTCTACCGCAACCGTGCCTCCAGATTTCACATTTCTAATAGTCAATTCATAGATCAACTCCTCCTTGCGCAAGTAGTTAAGATGGAGAACATCGCGAGGGCCGGGCATAATTACAGAACAATTTTGAAAAACTCAAAAAATTCCAGCAACTGAGAAAATGGTTAGAGTTCGGATCAAAACAATGTTTAGCCGTCAAAATGGGCTAAAATGAGACCCATTCAACCACGCTCTGCTACCACTTGTTACCGAGTTTTGGTGGTAGGCAGAGGTGAAAGAAGGTGCGGGGTGGTGAACAGGTCTCAAGCTACGAAAGTAAAATTAATTTAAAATTTAACAAGGTTATATTTTCTTTTCAAAATTAAGAATAACAATTACGGCAGGTACAGAGTAGCAAGGCAACAACAGTTCCAATTACAGGATTTAAAGGATTTGGGCTTCGAGCCCCAAATTCACAATACTTGAGCAATTAGCCCGACTTTACTCCAAAATAAATTTTACCAGAGGGGCCGAAAACCCCGTTCATGTTCCAGAGCACTTGCTCCAAATTACACAGAAAAGCCTCCTCGAGGCATACAACACTTAATTTTCGAAAAAGAGCCACTCGCTCTCAACTTTAAGCCTCTCAAAGGCCACACCAAACTCCACCTTCAAGTTTTCCTCTCTGGACATAGACACAGGGGTAACATACCCAACCTACTGAGGTCTATTAAATGAAAAAGGGTAATTACATGACCTCTAAAATAACAATTTGAGAGGAGGCGATCTGCACTCCTAATGTATTTGTTTCAAAACCTAAGTTGGCTCTAGGCCACTGATGCAAGGGCTAATCCCATACTACGGAGGTGACTTTAGAAAAGAAACAAATTTACATAATGTTAAGGAAGAATAGGTTGAGAAAATAAGTTCACCTCAAAACAATATGAGTGGGAGCTCGAGAGGGTTAAGCACTCTCTATCCCAATATGTAGTTTAAAAGATAGAATAGATACCAGTTTCTTTACATTTTAAGGAAGGTTACATAATGGAAAAACTTCGGACCTGCCCCGAGAGTTAAACTGCTGAGCAAGCAAGAAAAGAAGTAATTAATCGGCCATTACCTGGTTGTTGACCGCTGCCGGAGAAAGAGGCGCTTCCCGCCCCCTGCTATGTACTTTACACACTGAAAGATGGAACAGAAGTGGCACAGAGACCCAAAAATCAGCAGTTTATATCCTCTCGCGGAAAGTTCGAGGCGTTTAGGGGAAGAAAACACCCGCCCACAATCACTTTATTGGGTAGGGTACAGCAACATATCCCAGTTGGGGGAAGATACATCGGATTGGTCAGAAATTAATTAAAGAAATTCGGGATTGGCTAAATACAAAACAAGGGGAAAGAGAGGGGTATACAGCCAACTTAAACAATAACAGAAAGAAATTTAACAAGAAACAAACTTTTGAAATAAAAATTTCTCCAAAAAAACAGTTCTTTCACTCCGCACTAGGGTGCACTATTGTTGATCTTCAGTAGTGTCCTCTAGAAGAGAAAGTTCACACTTCTTACTACAAGCAAAACAAAAATACGTCGAAAATGACACAGTTCAAAAACTCCAAATTTTCCACGTAGTGACATCTTCTGAGAAACTTGAAAATTAATACCGTCAATAAAGTTCAGACTTCCTCCAGCAGAGGAGTTTCAATTGGCGCACATTTTAAATTAGCGGCGTGGAGGTGTACCGCCCGGTACACCCACTATATGAGGAACACCACGGGATAGGGAGAGGTCCCTGTGGTTAGTACTCTTATGTGAGGAACACCATAGGTTTGCGTTGCCTGTAAATGGCGCCGCAAAGTGAGAAAAACATAGGTCTGTATTATATGTCGAATTTCATAAGCTCTGAGTAGTACAATAATGTGTGGAATGCCGCAAGTCTCTGCTACTTTTGATTAGTACCGCAACAGAACAAATACCAAGGTTCTATTTTGCTAGCGATCAGTACCGTTATGACGGGCCGATAACTTCGATTTAGGACCCCCTTTTGACTGCAGGCATAATCGATTCCGTGTTATGCTATAGCAGTAGTCCCTTGGTCAGTAATACGATATTGTCACGTCTGTTTAAGTGAATATGAGACATTGCGGGTCGCAACCACTGATTGTTTTAAATTCATGTCCATCCATTCATTCTTCATTCTCACGTTTTTGCATTCTGGTCAGTGGAGAATTTTAGACTTTTAATATGTCATTCCATTTCGTCTCATTTCGTACCATTAGTGGCCGATGACCTAGATGTTAGGCCCCTTTAAACAACAATCATCAATCATCAATCAAATTTATTAGCCTACTAATTCCTCGAGTTAAATAGCTTGAATCATGAGCTTATAAGTTCATGATAACGGCTTACAAAATCCTGTGTAATAACTTGACTTGTTACCATTACGATTTAAATTTATTACTTGACTTTTTGACCATTGCAAATTTATTTGGTTTGACTTGACTTGTTCTTTAAACATCCTATAGTACCACTGGTCTATGACGTTACACACTCCATCATCTCAAGTGTGGACTAAACTTCGGCGTATTCCGGGTATCCATGTATCATCTTCGGTACCGGGAATTTCCATTGCGGGCAATATCGTCACTGAACCACTCTCGATTGCTGACCATCTAGCTAGTCCTTTCGCGGATGTATCTGGCTCCGGGAGTTACCATCCTGATTTCCTCGCTGTGAAGCGGGAGGCAGAATTTCATCACCTTAGTTTTGCCTCTCAAGCTTCAGAGGACTACAACGTGCCCTTTACGGAGTGGGAACTACGCAGCGCCCTAGCCCCTTGCAAGGACACGTCCCCTGGACCGGACAACATCCATAACCAGATGTTGAAACACCTTAGTGATGATAGTCTACTCTGTCTCCTTCGTGTGTTCAACCGTATCTGGATGGAGGGTGAATTTCCGTCTCAGTGGCGAGAGGGCATAGTCATTCCTGTCCTCAAGCCTGACAAAGATACTAAGTATGCAGGAAGTTACAGGCCGATTTGTCTTACCAACTGCCTGTGTAAGCTTTTTGAGAGGATGGTAAATTGCCGACTCGTGTGGTGTCTGGAGAAGCAAGGACTCTTGTCGGAATACCAGTGTGGTTTTCGAGCCGCTCGATCCACCACTGACCACTTGGTTCGCCTGGAGCGGTGACTCGTGTGGTGTCTGGAGAAGGAAGGACTCTTGTCGGAATACCAGTGTGGTTTTCGAGCCGCTCGATCCACCACTGACCACTTGGTCCGCCTGGAGAGCTCTATCAAGGATGCGTTTCTCCGTAAACAGCACTTGGTAGCAGTTTTCTTTGACTTAGAGAAGGCTTACGACACCACATGGCGATATAGTATCCTTTCAGTCCTGCATCAGTGGAGATTCCGAGGTAACTTGCCGGTATTTATTGCGAATTTTTTGTCCCTCCGTCTATTCCGTGTCCGAGTAGGGAGGACATATTCGCAATATCACGTTCAGGAAAATGGAGTCTCACAGGGATCGGTCCTTAGTGTCAATCTGTTCGCGATTGCCATAAACGGTATTGTCGCTGCTGCTGGTCGAGCAGTAATACCGTCGCTATATGTGGACGATTTTGCTCTGCACTATAGGTCGTGCAGTATCGCAGTCGCAGAGCGACAATTACAGCAAGCTATTAGGAGGGTGGAGAAGTGGACCTTAGAACATGGCTTTCGGTTTTCTGCCGAAAAGACCACCGTTGTCCACTTTTGTCGTCACTGTACTCTCCACCCACATCCTGAGCTTTATTTTGGAAATGTCGTTCCTCCAGTTGTTGAGACTTACCGATTTCTTGGGCTAATTTTTGACAGTAAATTATCGTGGGATCCACACGTGCGGGAGCTAAAAGTGCAATGCACCAAGAGGCTTAAACTCTTGAAGTTTCTTAGCAGCACTAAGTGGAGAGCTGACGGCGTGGTGCTCCTCCGATTTTACAGGGCACACATTTTATCCAAGTTAGACTACGGCAGTGCAGCATATGGCTCAGCAAGGTCAAGCGTGCTTGGGAAGCTGAACAGCATCCACCACAGCGGGGTTAGGTTGGCGACTGGAGCTTTCCGTACAAGCCTCATTGCCAGCCTGCTCGTAGATTCTGGTGTGCCGCCTTTATATCTGAGGCGCCAGCAAATGCTTCTATCGTATGCTGCAAATTTGCGACAGATGCCACTTCATCAAAGCTATCATTGCGTGTTCAACAATGGCAACCGTTTGCTGTACGCTGCTTGTTCTCGAGCAACGCGGTCGGTTGGAATACGCTTGGATAGCAGTTACAGAGTGTTCGACGTACCTTCGGTTCCTTGCCTTGTCAGACAACCAAGTGGGGTACCTGCGTGGGTAGTACGACGACCTGAAATAATCCTGGATGTGCACAGTGGCCCGAAAGAATACACGGACCCTTCGATTTTTCGGAGGTTCTTCCTGTCCGTTGTTGGCCGCTATCCAGGTTCAGTCGTCGTCTACACGGATGGTTCGAGGACAGATACGAAGGTGGGCTGTGCGTTCGTTGTTGACTATGATAGGTTCCTTTTTGCTCTCCCGGAAACCTGTAGTGTGTACACAGCAGAGCTCTATGCTATCCGCGAATCTCTGCGATACGCACTGTACAATGAACGCCGACACTTTCTTCTGTGTACTGTCTCCTTGAGTTCGCCCCAGTCTATTGATACTTGTTTCCCTCGGCATCCTCTGGTGCAGCAAATCCAGGACCTGCTGGCCGGGTGTTCGGATGCCGGCACCAGAATGACGTTTCTGTGGCTCCCAAGCCACATGGGCATAGAGGGAAATAAATGAGCTGATAAGGCTGTCAAGGAAGCAGTTACACTGCCCCGTTGCCTTTCAAGGTTCCAGCAAGTGATATTATGGTGGTATTATGTTGTCTTCGGATCGGCCATGGTATCCTGACTCACTCGCACGTTTTGAAAGGGGAACTGCCTCCGATGTGTACCTGCGGCGAACACCTTACCGTGATACACATCCTTACGGAGTGTGTGGACCTGTTCGATCTGCGCCGTAGTCTTAACCTTCCGAGTACAATCTCCCTTATCTTGCGAGATGACGAGCGGTCAGCAGACCTCGTCATCCGCTTTATGAGGGATGGTGGTCTGTTTTCTCGTGTGTGATGATGTCCTTTGTCCTAGTGTTTTTTTGTGTCAATAGCGCTTTTATTCCATTGACTTCATTTTAGTTTGTGTTGCGCATTTTAATGTGTTCTTTTGAAGTCTAATGTACAGTACTTATATATATCTGTCCTAGCAAGCAATGCCTTATTCCTTTGTCTCCTGTATTTTCTCTTATTTTATTACAAAATAAGGCATTGCGAATCAGATCCACTGATTGTTTTAATCTCATACTCATTTTGTATCACCATTTTTTAAAAACTCTGGTCAGTGGATACGTTTTAAAATTTTAACTGTCGTATATCCTGTCCTGCATTTCGTTCCATTAGGGGCCGATGACCTTCGAAGTGAGGCCCCTTAAAACAACAAGCATCATCATCATCTATTTTATCCCGGTTAGACTACGGCAGTGCAGCATATGGCTCAGCAAGACCAAGTGTTCTTTCAAAACTGAACATCATCCACCACAGCGGCGTTCGGTTGGCGACTGGAGCTTTTCGAAGAAGCCCCATAGCTAGCCTGCTCGCTGAGTCTGGTGTGCCGCCTTTACACCTGAGGCGCCAGCAACTTCTACTTAGGTATGCTGCAAATTTGCGACAGATGCCAGTTCATCCAAGCTATCCTTGCGTGTTCAACAATGGCAACCGTTTGCTGTACGCTGCTCGTCCTCGAGCGACGCGGCCGGTTGGGATACGCTTGGATAGCATTTACGAATTGTTTGACGTACCTTCCGTTCCTTGCCTTGTCAGACAACCAAGTGGGGTTCCTCCGTAGGTCGTACGACGACCTGAAATAATCCTGGATCTGCACACTGGCTCAAAGGAAAACACGGACCCTTCGATTTATCGGAGTGACTTCCGGTCCGTTGTTGGCCACTATCCAGGTTCAGTCGTCGTCTACACGGATGGTTCAAGGACAGATACGAAGGTGCGCTGTGCGTTCGTTGTTGACAATGATAGGTTCCTTTTTGCTCTTCCGGTAACCTGTAGTTTGTACACAGCAGAGCTCTATGCTATCTGTGAGGCTCTGCGGTACGCACTGTACCATAAGCGCCGACACTTTCTTGTGTGTACTGACTCCTTGAGTTCGCTCCAGCTTATAGATACCTGTTTCCCTCGGCACCCTCTGGTACAGCGGATCCAGGACCTGCAGCCCGGGTGTTGGGATGCCGGTACCAGAATCACGTTTCTGTGGCTCCCGGTCCACATGGGCATAGAGGGAAACGAGTTAGCAGATCAGGCTGCCAAGGAGGCAGTTACACTGCCCCGTTGCCTTTTAAGCTTCCAGCAAGTGATATTCGATCCCAGCTGGGACATCTGGTTATGTCCCATTGGGAGATGGAGTGGCAGGCCATTCCACTTCCCAATAAGCTGAGAGCGATAAAAGGAACAAAGAAGGTATGGAGGACTTACTTCCCCCGGGCTTCGCGGAGGGAAGCCGTGGTATTATGTCGTCTTCGGATCGGCCACGGTATCATAACTCACTCGCATGTTTTGAAAGGAGAACCCCCTCCGGTGTGGACCTGCGGCGACCATCTTACCGTGGTACACATCCTTGCGGAGTGTGTGGACCTGGTCGATCTGCGCCGGAGTCTTAACCTTCCGGGTACCATCTCCCTTATCCTGCGTGATGACGGGCAGTCAGCAGACCTCGTCATCCGCTTTATGAGGGATAGTGGTCTGTATGTAATTATGTCCTTTGTGCTCGTGTATTTGTGTCAATTGCGCTTTTATCCTGTTGACTTCATTTTAGTTTGTTTTGCGTATTTTAATGTGTTATTTTAACGTCTAATGTAAAGTATGTATATTTATCTGTACTAGCAGGCAATGCCTTATTCCTTTGTCTCCTGTATTTTCTCTTATTTTATTACAAATTAAGGCATTGCGAATCAGATCCACTGATTGTTTTAATCTCATACTCTTTTTTCATCAGCATTGTTTTAAAACTCTAGTCAGTGGATATGTTTTAAAATTTTAACTGCCACATATCATGTCGTCCGTTTCGTATCATTAGGGGCCGATTACCTTCGATGTTAGGCCCCTTTAAACAACAAGCATCATCATCATCATCATCATCATCATCATCATCATTGGCAAGCCTGAACCATGGGTTCCGTCATCCCATGGTGTCGCTCATTTAGTGCTACTAATCACAGGTACTGTAAAAGCCGTCGCGCTCTCTTTTGCTACTAATCACAAACCTATTTGGTACCTAACATTGTGGTGCTATGCGCAAGGAAACGCGACCCATGGTGTTCCCCGCGTGGTGGTACTAATCACAAGGAGTTTCATGGTTCTAATATAATCATCCCTTGGTCGCCCCATTTAGTCGCCTCTTACGACAGGCAGGGGACACCGTGGGTGTATTCTTCGTCTGCGTCCCCCACGCACAGGGTTGGCTGTGTGTTTAGTCCACGAGAGGTATTTTATTTCCCTCAAGTCCGCCGGCAAGCCGGTTAGGACCCCCCTATCCGCCACCTGGGACGCACCACGTGGGAGTATCACCTCTCCTCCTGCTATGCCAGCGTAGTAGGTTCGGGAAGTAATGCTATGATCAATTATTCTAAACGTACCATCTACGTATCTCAACCAACTTATTATCCCTTTAATGTTGTTGATTGTGTTATTTTCAAGAAAATCCGTATACATTTCCGCCATAATTCCCGAAGCTGGAATCCCCATAGCAAGACTTTCCTGTTTATTTATTTGGCCGTTAAAGGTAAAGTAATTATTAGCGGTGACGAACTCCAAAATATTAATGAAATCAGCTATCTGTTGCCTACTCAAGTTCCTGTATTTAAGTACATTATTCCTTACAAGATTTATCGTTTTTGATTCTGGAATATTCGAGAACATATTTTTGACGTCAAGTGAATGTCTGTTATGGTTCGATGCATGTTTAAATCTTTAATACGATCGCAAAATTATTTGGATTTCTTTGTAGACCTGTTAACCTAAATCTAATAATGTTTTAAAAATAATTGTGTATAAATTTAGACGTTATATATATAAAGCTATCGCTGAAGTTTATGATGGGTCTTATTGGTATATTGTCTATATGCACCCTCGGTAGTGCCCTAGCCGTTGGAAACCCGGGTTCATATTAATATGTTTTTGGGACTCCCTTTCATTAAAAATGAAAGCAGATCTTTTAAGACGGTGCTTTAAATTTCTCTGGATAATATTCGTCGGGTCTTTTGTTATAATTATGAATGAATTGTCTGCGAAAAAGGTTTCGGTTTTCTGTATGTATGATTATTTATTCATAATAACCGTCACGTTCCCCTTGTCCGCCTTAGTCACGATAAAACCATTCTCCTTAATTTTCTGTTTCAATGAAGCTATTGTTTGGTTACGATGTTTAGAAACTTTATCCTTGTTATTATTTATTAAATTAGAAGGTTTCTTCTTAATATTAAATCTAGCCTGTTTGGTTCTTTATCGGTAAATTTTGTATTGCATTTTCGGCTTCCGCTGTGATCGTGATCGCGTCTTTAAGTTTAAATTGAACGGGCCAATTGAATTTGTGACCTTCCTCCATAATATTTATTTCGGACTTATCAAAACGGGTCTTTGAAAAATTATTAACTGGCTCTTGAAATACAGGAATGGTTGAATTAGTCAGATTGTTATGATCCGTAGACGAAGGAGAATCAGTCTCAGTTCTCTTACTATTGCGCCTAAGTGTATTAGTTTTATTGACTAACTTGTTCTGTTTATCTACAAGTAGGTATGCGATTTTATCATTTACGTAATTTTGAAATGTATTCCATTCTAATGGGACAATGGAGGAAGACGCAACGTATGGGCCTCGTATAACTGAGTTTCAAGTAATGCTTCTTCCTGTAAAGAAATTTAATTTCGTTCCTGATCCATAGAATGTAGGATTTATCTTGTGTCGTTCTATGCCAGTACGGCATGACATTCGTGTTTTGAACAGATTTCAAAAAATTAGGGATGAGTCCCTCCTTGAGACAGTTTTTCAAGAATAGAATGTCTTTACCTATTTCTGCAATTCTGGTCTTAAGATTTAAATATTTGTTAGCTCTAGCTGCCTGATTGACATCAACATTGCATGTTATAATTTCATACTAGAGCCCGTATTGTCAAATTATCAACTTGTGAAAATTTGAATTTATAATTCCACCTTTACAATACTGCAATTGTCTTTATTAAAAGACTACATTAGATTATACTCGTGATACATGTTTCGTCCTCTTATGGGACATCTTCAGACACAAATACAAAACATTAAAATTAAGGTGAGAACATGTTGAAAAAAGTAATGAAGTAATAGACCTTATAAGTAATAGCAAAATTGAGAAGAAATCATTTTCCACATTAACCAAGGATACCAAAAAGAAAGAAGGTAGTTACGCCCTTTTCACCTATAGTCACAGTATAATATACGAAATCACTAATGTTTTCAAGAAACTTAATATGGAAGTTTCTTTTAAAACAACCAACAACAACGCCCATCTTTTCTTTAATCAGCACACTATCAATAACGGCAATAGCAAATTTCAGAATTCAGTTGTTTACAAATTGAAGTGCCAGCAGTGTTCCGCCAGTTACATTGGACAGACAGGCCGCAATTTTAACTTAAGGTATAATTAACATGTTAATGCGTCAAAGTGCGGCAGTTTCTCAGCATTCGCTTCTCATATGGACGATACCAATCATACATTCACGGGCATACAACAAGACCTCCAAATTCTCCATTTAAGTAAGAAAGGAAATCTATTGAATATTTTAGAAAACATTTTTATAAATATGATAAACAATGCAACCCGAATTATAATCTTAATGAGATATCGGAGGAAATCAACATACTTTTCGAGGAGTTAATCAATAAATTCTTTTCACGAAGGCGCGTGAGTAATACTTTACCTTACGCTTCTTCCCTTACATCAAACTCCCCTCAACCTTCCCTCACACTCAGTCCTCAACGACCTTCGAGGACGTCACTCATTTAGCTTTAGCACTTGAGGTGGAGTGGTCGACGTAGGACGGGCAAGGAGGTGAGTGACCAGATGGGCACTTGGTTAACATTTTTATTGAATTTATTCTTTAGTTCATTCATATTTTTCTTTTTCTTTTTAGGCCCCTATTGTCAACACATATCAAGTTCAACTTGCATCATCAGTATTACTCCACCTCTTAATCGAGAAAGTTATTTGAGTGTGACATTACCATCACACTGTTTTGTGTACAACATGCATATAATTTTATTCGCACAGTCACTCACGTTGTTTTATAATTGGACAAATCGTCATTTTTAACAACAATTTAATCTGTGATTTTAACTGGACTTCCTGCTTCATATCATGTTCATGCCGCATCATTTTAACAATGAAGATTGACAAGACGCAATTTCGCCGCGTCACAGGATACGAAGACTTTTTATTTACTTTTTCAACATGTCCTCACCTTATTTTTAATGTTTTGTATTTGTGACTGAAGATGTCCCATAAGAGGACGAAACATGCATCACGAGTATGATCTAATGCAGTCTTTTAATAAAGACAATTTCAGTATTGTAAAGGTGGAATTATAAATTCATATTTTCACAAGTTGATACTTTGACAATACGGGCTCTAATATGAAATTTATAACGTGCAAGGGTATATTTAGTTGTTCGGAATCTGGACGTTTTTTTGCCTCGTTCGCAGTCTGAACTGTTCGCAATCAAGACACAACCTGTTTTATACCTTGTTTAAAAATTGCAGAATTTTATGTTTCCAAAAACATGACATGGCTTGCCCTTCTCCTTCAGACACACCCAGGTCACGATTCCATGTTGACTTTCCCTATACTTTCTGTACATATAGCCATCGTAATGTGCACAATGGTGGCTGAAGATAACAGTCCAAGGGCGTAGCCAGGGGAGAGTAATCACTGTGGGTTAGAACCACCCGCCCACGAACCTGCTACGCAAGCGTAGCAGGGGGAGAGGTGATACTCCCACGTGGCGCGTCCCAGGTGGCGGATAGGGGGGTCCTAACCGGCTTGCCGGCGGACTTGAGGGAAATAAAATACTCTCGCGGACCAAACACACACCCCCTGTGGGTGGGGGAGGCTGACGATTAATACACCCACGGTACCCCTGCCTGTCGTGAGGGCGACTAAAAGGGGCTACCAAGGGATGCTTGGATTAGAACCATGAAACTACTTTTGATTCGTGCCATCACGCGCGGAACACCATCGGTCGCTTTTACTTGCGATTAGTACCACTCTGTTAGGTACTCCATATTTTTGTGATTCGTAGCACTCGAGGGGGGTTCAGTGTGGGTTTCCAGTTCCCGTGAGTCGTGCCCGTGTGTGCAACACCACAGGTCTGGGCGTTGCCTGTGAGTTGTACGCGTGTGAGCGACACCACGCGCCTGGGCGTAGCCTGTGAGTTGTACCACTATATGAGCGACATCGTAGGTCTGCGTTGCCAGTGATTAGTACCCACTATGTGAGGAACACCACGGGAATGCCGGCGTCCGTGCTTAGTACACCTAGGTGAGAAACCTCATCGGTTTGCGTTGGCTATGAGTGGCGCCATTGTGTGAGAAACACCATAGGTCTGCGTTATCTTTACGACGTACAATACTTGTGAGTAGTACCTTACTGCTTGAAATATCGTGAGTTTACGCTACCTTTGATTAGTACCGCAGCTCGAGAAATATCATGGTTCTACTTCTCGCGACTTGTACCATACTGAGGGACCGTAGACCTGGTTTTTGGACCCCTTCAGACATCAAGCATAATCGATTCAGGACTATGCTTTATAAGTGGTCCCTTGGTCAGTAATACTAATATTTATGACCGTTTTTGAGTCGGATCCACTGTTTTTTTTGTTTGTTTCTTGTTTGTTTTTAGTTATTTTTTGGGTTCATGTCCATCCATTCATTTTTCATGACATTTTTATTTATTTTGGACAGTGGATTTTTTGAACTTTTTGTTATTTCATTTCCTACCATTAGGGGCCGATGACCTCGATGTTAGGCCCCTTAAAACAACAAGCATCATCATCATCATCAGCATCAGAACCACCCGCGCCCCCCATGGAAATTTTACAATGGCAATTTTATAATGACAAATCTTGCATGCGGGCACCACACAAGCACCTCCAATGTGTGCTTTCATCATTTGGTAACTACAGTATAACACACTCCTCCACCACATTGGCCGATCCTGCCAACGCGAATGTATTAGTCTCTAAATAATGCCCGCGAGAGAAAAAATGTTGTTTTCGAAGCTTAGCGGGCATACCTCGATGTTAAGCTAATGGGGCCCACCCCCTGCTGCAGTGACCGCAAATCTCCTGTGGCTGCTGGGGTATTTCTGTGAGTGGCTACAAGTATATCTCAGTGACTTAAATGTCCGTGATTTTGTGGTGACTGCAAATGTCCGGTTTCCGGTCCGAGTCCTCGGGTTTGCCATGATTTATGACCTAGAATGTACAGGAACCAATTTTATACCCAGTTAGAATTCTGGTATGCCTGTTGCAGTCCCCTGATGGATGGGTACTTTGGATTTTGTCTACCAGTACATACTACAGTAAAATGTTGTTATCACTGATATCTCGGTCCCATGTATTCCTGTAATAGTATGAAGGTTACTAGTTTATTCTTATTAATTGTTACTTCTTAGTAGTCTTCTGGAATCTGATTTTTTATAATTATACAGTTAGAATTCAACCATGCTATCTGGCGTTTTATTGTATAATTAGGATCCCAATATACCAAATTTCAGCATTATTATTGAGAATTTAGAATTACTAGAATTAAATATGTTCGATATACTGCATTAGTCCTTGATTTTAGATATGTGGTCCGATTTGGGACCACCATCCTTACTGGGATTGATGTCACCTCAATGCATTGTTGTCCCTAAAATTATTACCTAAAGTTTTACTATATAGACCCAGAACACATCGAATCCGCGGTACCGTAGATGGGCATTTGTCAATATTATTTCCGTACCCTCATTATTCTTGGCTGCAGACGTGACGGTTACTGCCTCAGTCACATGCTCTTGAGAAAGTTATTCATTACAATAGAACTTGTAGTCTTACGTTCTTGTTGCAGACGTAGCTGCCTCCAGTTTTACGTGCAGTGCGAACCATATGCACTGGCTAGGAAAACGTAGAGACGACTCCTCGACTATCATACCATAGAGAAGAGCTCCGTAGAGGATTTGGAAATGAATCTCTTAAGATAGGGTATCAGTGTCAACCAGTACCACAGGGGAAACTCGAACCGAGCATGCGCTTACTTATACGGAATATTCTTGGTCATTACCAGAGTAACATTGGTCCACTCATATTGTTTCAAGGTGTAAATACTCTTCTTTGTACCCTCTCTGCCTTTCAGTAGAATACATTCATGGTTTCTCCAACCTAACAATATTCATGTTGCTCATCTCGATTCGACACGCTATGAATAAAGCTCGGTGTACTACACAACACAAACTGACGTACAGTTATTATTGGTTATTTGACAACTCAAAAATGTTCTTAATCTACTTCATAATTTCCGTTCACTTTCGATCAGACCACTGCTTTATTGACTCAATTCTCATTCTCAAGCACTTCTTTCTAAAAAGAATATGTCATATATATCCCTTACTGTATTTGTTTCCTAGAATTTTTCTTACAGTTGTTTCCGTCTTGAAGGTCGCGTGTTCACTTCCCACTTCGTCCAAGTATTTAAATCCCTGTTTATGAGTTGAAATATCGTTCACCCAGACTTAAATCATTCGTGGGCTTAAAATTGTGCGACGTGAGTGTGTATTGGTCTTTCAGTGTTTCAAAGTTCCATATTTAACAAGTATTTTGAATTTAGAGTTGTTCGAAATTCTTAAAATCTTAAAATGGTAAACAGTAGTGTGTAAAAGAGCAGTCAACATTGCTTCGTTTGCCAGTTACAATGTGCCGTTATGAAGTATGTTAATCTATCTATCTATCTATCTATCTATCTATCTATGTATAGAGCAGAATGTCTGCGTGTTTATCTATATGTATGTATGTATGGCCGTCTGTTCCTTATACAAATCCATACCGTTCCACCAATCTCAACTAAATTTTGTATACTTACCTTTTAGGACCCTCCCGGTAACCCCATCTACAAGGAATTCCAACACCCCTCTTTAGGCCCTTTGGCACATTAAAACCAAACCAAACCAAACCCCATGGCACTACAGCCCTTGAAGGGCCTTGGCCTACCAAGCGACCGCTGCTCAGCCCGAAGGCCTGCAGATTACGAGGTGTCGTGTGGTCAGCACGACAAATCCTCTCGGCCGTTATTCTTGGCTTTCTAGACCGGAGCCGCTATCTCACCGTCAGATAGCTCCTCAATTCTAATCACGTAGGCTGAGTGGACCTCGAACCAGTCCTCAGCTCCAAGTAAAAATCCCTGACCTGGCCGGGAATCGAACCCGGGGCCTCCGGGTAAGAGGCAGGCATGCTACCCCTACACCACGGGGTCGGCTTAGGCACATTAACGTATGCTAATATAGGCAAAATATTCAATTTGTGGTACAAGGACAAGAGAAAGCTCATTTTAAGCCTCATGATGCGTAGAACAAAACTCGGGCCATGTTTTAGTGGCCTAAAAGCAACCCTTTTGGAGATATTGGGATCACACTACCTGGCACTAGGAACTGGATGCAGAAATGACCAGCCGCAACCATGGCAACGTCAGCTGAAGGATTCTGCAGTAGAATACAGGGCTGGTGTTCGAAGTAGGCACGTGCGTAAATGTAGGCTAGGCCAAGGAGAGATTCAGCTACAAATATAACTGTCTCAAAAAGGCACTGTGGGGGTAAGGCACGCCTAGGGGTTGTGGTTCGGAGAGGGTGACATATATAAAAATAATCGAAAATAGTGCCGCTGAGATGAACAGTGACACTCCGCATGTCGTTTAAGTCCAAGTTCACCCACATTGGCACGGGGGTGAGATGGGGTAAAAAATAAAATAACAAAAATAACCGAGATTATGGATGAATGTGTGTTCCAGCATAGCTTTCAAACAAACAAACAAAGAAACAGATAAAAATGACTGTGGGGGCAGGACTCCTCTTATACCGTAACTCTTTGGATATAGTTTTTAAGCCATAGTTCAGGCCAAGTCGGAAAGGAGGTTGAGAATGGGTGAAAAAATATCCGAAATGACCGAGATTATGGATGTATGTGTTATATTCCAGCATAGATCTGAGCTAAAATTGGTGCACACATGACTTACTATAGACTACTATGTGGAAGAAAATTACGTGTGGTGAGACGCCCCCAGCATCCGTGGCTGAGGGAATGATACTAAAATGTAATCGAAAACGACGAATATTATTGTCGAGTCCATAGTTTTCGGGGTCACTGAGTTGAATAGCGACGCTCCGGATGTTGTTTCTTACAAGTTTAGCATCCATCGGCATGGTGATTTAGAAGGGGTGATAAGGAAAATATCCACATTCTCCGAGATTAATGTTGTTTACACAGTTTTCAGTGTCGCCCGGCTGTTTAATGACAGTCCCGGTGAATCGTGTACATCATATCTATAATGCGAAGCGTAAATACATTTCGTTATAACTTATTTTTATTATTCTTACAAAGGATCAACTACTTCCCAGGCAATCTGGGCTGCCACAAGGAAATACTTTGAGGCAAAACATAATAATTACAACCTAGAACATAAAATTATACACATAACAATATTTCGAAATTTACAAATTTATGAAAGAGTTCATAAATAATTAATCAACCTCACAATTAAGAAAAATTAAAAAAAACTTGAAAAAGTTAATTTTTGCAATTTGTTATTTTTTTACGTCGCACCGACACAAATAGATTTTATGGCGACGATGGGATAGGAAAGGCCTTGGAATGAGAAGGAAGCAGCCGTGGCCTTAATTAAATTGAAATAAGTAACAGAGATCCTAAAAGTAAAAGGTGTGAAAGAGAAAATTACAAAAATTGTAGATATACGTGTGTATAATATATTCCAGAATAGCTCTCAACCAAACTTCGTACAAATACGAATTACTATCTGGAAAATAGACTGGACGAGTAAAATCACCTTCTAGCAAACCTAAGAGAGGGAATGACGTACAAAAATAATCAAAAACGACCAATATTAGCGTCGAATCCATAGTTCCCGCAGTCACTGAGTTGTATTGGGGCACTCTGGATGCCGTTTAAGTACCAGTTCAGCTGCGTAGGCATAGCAAAAAGTGGTGATGAAGGAAATGTCCAAACTTACCGAGATTAGTTTGATTAAAGAGAAGGAAAATAATCTATAGGACTTGAATTAAACTCATAAAAATACCTCCTAGACTACAAAATAGATCTTAATCAGTCAACGTCACAATAATGAAATTCACAAAAATTCTCTTCGCACATACTTAACAGGTAATAAAATACTTAAAGGAAACAATAAAATGCCAGAGCAGCGCCGGGTAATATAGGTAGTAAGTGAATATTACTCATTACACAGATAGTGCTCAAATATCAGTGGTGGTGATTACAGGCACCGATGTCAAGCCATGTGGCTTATAAAGTCGCCACTGTGACCCTGTGTCACTCGAGTGCCTGTTGATCGTGAGGCTAGAGAGAATTTTGGCCTGACGTTACTCGGTTCTTTAAGCTCTGTAAAATATACAGAAAGTACTTTCAAAATTGTTGCTAGAAATATTTGTCATTTTCATGGAGCAACACCCGATAACAAGCGTACAGTAATTAGCCGCCGGCTTAATAAGAGACTTCCCTGCCTACTTCAGTGTCAAACGGTCATAAAGGAATGCTGATTAAGTTCTTCCCCAGTATTTATGATCCATAAAGCTTGTTTTGTTAATTGTTCGTAATTAATGTCCTCGTGACTTGTGTTAGAATCAACAGACTCTGCACTCAAAGGAACCACTTCTGAGAACAGGTATTTCTGTATGGACACTATTTGACGCTGATAGAGGCAGGCTGGATTTACACTCGACTACCTGCAAGTCTTAAACAACATAATCATGGCCAGACTTCTGGTAAGTGTCACTTAGCTCATACGTCCATACGTTAGAGGATTGTAACGAGGCCCACTCGGAAGGACGTGGGTGCGATACACCGTTAGGAAGTAGGAAAAATCAAAAGAAACGTCTACTTCCATTGAGGCGCATGACCCTAGGTTTCGCTGGGGCTACACTGTTGTTCATCAATGGTGGAATACATTCTGTCACGCTCAGTGCCGAGGTTAGGGATAATGGAAGCCTCCGACTTTCACACCTCCAAGGACCTTCATTACCTCTACGAAGACTGCTTAAAAATGTATTCCATAGGATCGTGATATCGCTGCTAAACCTGAAATAAAAATGCTAAAATATTTTCGTGAAAATCGTACCTACTTATCTTCCATACACAAATTTACATCACTTAAACTGGAATTCAATATCGGCCACTTGTATGTTATTGCTTTTCCTACGAGCTTCTACTATTCGAGGTACAAATCGTTCTAAATATGAACAAGGGAAGTGCTTATGTGAGGATCTTCAAAAGGCAAAACAATTCATTCAGCAGTATGTAAAGATTATTCGTTACAAGGATTAGGTCCAAATAGACAGATAAACTAAAACTAAAGAAGTATTCAAATTTACCTATGACAACAATGACATTAACATATGTATCTTACTGTAAATGTCATTAATGATTCCTGGAATGTCCTACTTGGAACCTGTTTCTGCCTTTAAGTACCTATACATAGCCTTCCATTTTTCACAAAAATGTGTGTGACCGCCAATTATGCCTTCCATAATGTTATCCTTAGCTGTCCGACTCGTTGGCTGAATGGTCAGCGTACTGGCCTTCTGTTCAGAGGGTCCCGGGTTCGATTCCCGGCCTGGTCGGGGATTTTAACCGTCATTGGTTAATTCCAGTGGCCCGGGGGCTGGGTGTTTGTGTTGCCCCAACACCCCTGCTACCCAAACACCGTACATAACACTATCCTCTACCACAATAACACGCAGTTCCTACACTTGGCAGATGCCGCCCACCCTCATCGGAGGGTCTGCCTTACAAGGGCTGCACTCGGCTAGAAATAGCCACACGAAATTATATATATTATATCCAAATAGACAGATAAACTAAAACTAAAGAAGTATTCAAATTTACCTATGATAACAATGACATTAACATTTGTATCTTACTGTAAATGTCATTAATGATTCCTGGAATGTCCTCCTTGGAACCTGTTCCAGTGGCCCGGGGGCTGGGTGTTTGTGCTGTCCCCAACACCCCCTGCTACCCAAACACCGTACATAACACTATCCTCTACCACAATAACACGCAGTTCCTACACATGGCAGATGCCGCGCTAGATTCAATTTTCTAGTAAGTTTCTTCAATTTCTCCTTACTTCCACAGCCATTTCTAACTCTATTTCTCCACGAACCTACTGCGCTGGCGTAGCAGGGGGAGAGGTGATACACCCACGTGGCGCGTCCCAGATGGCGAATAGCGGGTCCTAACCGGCTTGCCGGCGGACTTGTGGGAAATAAAATACCTCTCGCGGACCAAACACACTACCCCTGCGGGTGGGGGACGCACATGTAGAATACATCCGTGGTATCCCCTGCCTGTCGTAAGGGGCGAGTAAAAGGGGCCAAGGGGCTCTCAACTTGGGAGTGTCGATTGGCGACCACGGGGCCCTTAGCTGAGTCTTGGCATTGCTTCCACTTACTTGTGCCAGGCTCCTCAGTTTCGTCTATCCTATACGACCTCCCTTGGTCAAATCTTGTTCTTTTTCGACCCCGACGGTATTAGAGCATTCGAGGCCAGGGGAGTCTTTCATTTTCACGCCCTTCGTGGCCCTTGCCTTTCTCCGTCCGTTACTTCATTTTTCGAAGTGACGGATCCCTTCTTTCTTCTTTTTTCTCTCTCTTTACCCCCTGTGGGTGGGGGACGCAGACGAATAACACACCCACGGTATCCCCTGCCTGTCGTGAGAGGCGACTAAAAGGGGCGACCAAGAGATGATTGAATTAGAACCATGAAACTTCTTTTGATTCGTACCATCACGCGGGGAACACCATGGGTTGCCTGTACTTGCGAGTAGTACCACTAAATTAGGTACGAAATAGGTTTGTGATTAGTAGCAGTAAAGAGGCTGGTCTGTGGGTTTCCAGTACCCGTGCGTCATACCCATGTGAGGAACACCACAGGTCTGGGCGTAGCCTGTGAACTGTACCGCTATATGAGCGACACTATGGGTCTGCGTTGCCTGTGATTAGTACCCACTATGTGAGGAACACCACGGGTTAGTACGAGTCTCTGTGATTAGTACTCCTAGGTGAGGAACCTCATCGGTTTGCGTTTGCTATGAGTGGTGCCATTGTGTGAGAAACACCATAGGTCTGCGTTCCTTGTGGGGCCTTAGACCTGGATTTTGCACCCCTTTAGACATCAAGCATCATTGTGCTTTATAAGTGGTCCCTTGGTCAGTAATACTATTATTTACGATCTTTTTTTGAGTCTGATCCACTGTTTTTTGTTTGTTTTGTTTCTTGTTTGGTTCATGTCCATCCATTCATTCTTCATGACATTTTTTATTTTATTTTGGTCAGTGGATAAATTTGAACTTTTTGTTATTTCATTTCGTACCATTAGGGGCCAATGACCTCGATCTTAGGCCCCTTTAAACAACAAGCATAATCATCATCATCAACTCTATTTATTTCCAACCTGCACCTCCTTCTCAGTCTTTTTACTTCCCTGTTATAATATAGCGGATCTTTACCATTCCTTACCACCTTTAAAGGTACAAACCTGTTTTCACATTCCTCAACAATTGCTTTAAAACCATCCCAGGGTCTGTTTAAATTTTTATTTACTATTTTCCAGGTAGTTTAATTAATGTGATTGCTGAAAATAATTAAATGTATAAGAGGGCCATCACCTTTTTAGTTATTCTTCTGAACTGAAACACATATATGGCCACCCCGAACAAAGTGTGAAAGAAGGATCTCTGTATTTTATTTTTGACTATGTGCACATTTTAAAGGTTATGTGATCGAATCCGTTCCACGAAATGTCACTATATTATTTGTCCCAAATGGAAATTAATAATTGCTTTTACTCAAATAAAATGTAAAATCTGCGGTAAATTAATTTTTCTAGAGAAAACTCTAGAGAAATATGTATACATACTTACGGGCTGTAGACAGGGCTCCTTTTTGTAGCATTCCGCTGCTCGTGCCGTCTTTTTAAGCTCTTGATGATATGTTCATTTAAAAAATATAATGTAAATAGTGCTTATGATGTTTTAAACCATCTCATGAAGTGGTATCTGTGACTTTCTGTATGTCTGAGCAGAAGTGTGTAGCAATTTTGCATGATGTCATAGTTTATACTTTCATGTTACATTAGGTCGCACCGATACAGATAGGTCTTATGGCGAAGATGGGATAGAAAATGTCTGGGAGTGGGGAGGAAGTGGCCGTGAAGTTAATTAAGGTTCAGTCCCAGCATTTGCCAGGTGTGAAATTGGGATAGCACGGAAAACCATCTTCAGGGCTGCCGATAATGTGGTTCGAACCCACTATCTCCCGAATGCAAGGCTACAGCTGCGCGCCCCTTGCTGCACGACCAACACGATCATTAAATTGTGATATACTGTATTACCAATTCAAGGATTGTGGTGATGACGAAGCCTTTTGGTGTCATGAAGTAAGGATGTAGAGATATGATGCCTGACTATATATGGCCTTAGTTATATTGCATCAGTAGATATCGATCTATTACACACATGTTTCATCCAACAATCCTCACAGAGCGATCTCGGCGCCATCTATTAGCAGATATACGTAGTATTCGCAATATATTTACTCTTTCGTTTTCGCATACATTAAAACCAGATTCCAATAAAAATAATCTGTGATACGTATTTACTCGTTTTACTGTATTTACCTAGTATTTCTGTAGGCTGCTGTTGTTAGCTCATGATATATTCCAAGCGCATAGTAAGTAATATTTCCATCTGACGACGACAAAACGCTTCGCTTCTCTTCATTAAATCCACTAAGGGTTAATCGTCTCTCATAAATACATATATGAGAAAAATTCTGGAAATTTGGCTCCAGATAAAGTGCAACCATTTATTATAAACAGGGAAATTAGCGCATTCGATTCTCTTCGTACTCAGTTAGTCCCTGCTGATCACCTTTCCTTTCACACGAATCACAATGTTCCGATATAGAAACCAAATATGAGGTTGATATTCAGAAAGTAGAGACTGATGTAGAAAGCACTTAAAACGTCGCAGGAATAACCGCTATCGCAACTCTGGACTTAACTTCCACAGAACTGTCACTCAAATTTCCCTTATTTTTCATTGTATCGGAAAAGTGTTTACAAAACAGTTTGTGAATAATATTCTGAATTTGCCATGAAGAGCTTTCCTGCAAAAATTAAACCGAACCTGGCATAGTAATAATAATTGTTATACAACTCAAATATGGAAATAACATGGGACACAATGACCTTCTCGTCAGTTTCTGGTGATCAGAATTTAGGAGAAGGGATTGTTCTCTTTCTAAATACAATGCATGCCTTTCGTTCCTTTCTAGAGTGAGTTAACACCATAAAAAGTTTCTTAGCATCAAGTATCAACGTATAGTGTCACAACACTCATTCATTTTAAGTTAAGAATATGTGTACTCTAGTAGAGTGTGCAATAATTTACAATTTATCCTTTTTCTCTTCGCAGATGATCTTTGCTGTGGTGTCCGCATACCTAGTGTCAGCAAAGTCTCATTACACCGGATTAGATTTCGACGAAGGACCTCATCTCGGAGGAGGTGTCGTTCATAGAGGACACAATCCTTTTGGAGGTGGATTTGATTCAGGATACCCTCCGGGTGGGCATGATCCTTGTGAATATGGATTTGTTTCAGGATACGTTCTAGAAGGGCATAATTACGGAGAAGGACATCAACACGGAGGAGGCTATCATCTTGAAGGACATCAATACGGAGGACATGCACACGAATATGTACACAATCCTTCTGGAGGTGAATTTGATTTGGAATATGCTCCGAGTGGGCATTATCACGTAGGACATCAGCAACACATAGGAGGACATCTAGAACACGTAGGAGGACATCGACAACACGGAAGAGGACATCAACACGGAAGAGGACATCGACAACACGTAGGAGGACATCGACACGGAAGAGGATATCGACAACACGTAGGAGGACATCGACACGGAAGAGGATATCGACAACACGTAGGAGGACATCGACACGGAAGAGGATATCGACAACACGTAGGAGGACATCGACACGGAGGACATCAACACGTAGGAGGTGGCTTTGACTGAGGACCTCACCATGGAGGTCACCACAGTGGTTGATTTTGCAGCGTTCACCAACAATAAAAACTAGAAAACGGTCTCAAATTGGGAAAAGACAAAAATGTAAACAAATTCTCCGGACAAAAGGAATACGAATTTGTACAGCACGATTTAATGCACATTGTATTCATATAAAATGTCTTTATTACTTCTGTATTTTAATGGCATAAGGCCTCCAGAATTATCCTCCATTGAATACTTCCATGTACTACCCTCCAGCGGACAAGACGGCTAACGAGGGATGTCGACCTGAGTGTAGCATTCCCAAGGCAAAGCAGATAAAAGAAATGAAATAGAAAGGCTCGGCTTTGTCAGATGGAATCAATGCCAGTCCGAGCTGGTAATAAGTGTCTCCAAGCACGTCTCAATTCTTGTACGCACCTTTGAAACACGCGGGGATATGGGATGAGAAGGTTATAATATATGTGTCACATAAGAGTAACCACTCTGGATACGCAGGATTACTTGTCAAAATTAAACAATATAAGACTTTATTTTGATCTGCAATATTGAAATTCAATCAGGTCATTACTCAAAAATGAAGTGTATATTGGCTTTACAGTCTCCTGAAAGCTCCCAGGGAGATTATAATTGGTAAGTGTAGTTACCAGATAGAAAGATACGAGTTGCCCATATAAAACTGATATCAACTCATCTATTCTCCTTATACTACAATTGCAACAGGAGGCTTAGCTCCTTATATCTGATTTCCACATTTCTAGATTAGCTTTAGTATTTTGGGGCTGTCTGCGATAAAGAAACAAGATATTTTAGTGCGGTTTTACAGTAACCTATTAATTAAACTTATAGTTAATTACTTTAATATGGAATAAACGAGGTTCCGTTGCTGTACGGAGCAATAAATGCAATAAAGAATGTAAATACATGGTAATAGAGACATTGAAACGATATTGTCTTATAGCTTAAAACAAGTCACCACAACCGTGATTCTCCACATTCTCACAAAAAACACACACACACACACACTCTCTCTCTCTCTCTCTCTCTGCACACAGAGGCTGCTGACTTGAAGTCCTAAATCCTATGAAGCATCAACGAACAGTGCCATAACACTGATTCATTGTAAATTAGGAATGTGTGCACTCTAGTAGAGTGTAGAATAATTTACAATTTATTTCTGAATAATTCGCGGGTAGCGAATGTGAAACTAGGCCTAGTGTGTGCTTTAGTCTGAATTGTATTATAATTTAATAAATTACCAGAATTCTTAGTAAAATTAAGCAGTAAACTTTTAAATTTGTTAGGTTGATTCTACTTTAGATTTTCAATTTTAATTGAAAGGACAGAGTGAAACAAACTAGGAAGTGTTAGCCTTATTTTTAAGGAGGTGCCATCCTGTCATTTGCGTCAAGCTCAATTATTAACCACTTCGACCGAGGACTGCGGTTTCAATCCACCTCTATTCATATGCTCGCGTTCTAGCTCTCACATCGTTTTTTTAAATTTTTGGTAGAGCCGCGAATCAGCTGACGAGTAGGATCTCAATACATATCCAGATATTATGAAGGTGATGTTGATTTAGTTGCTATTTATAATCTTCAAAGTCCAATTTCATTACTATATTTTATAACTGAATTGAGGGCAGTTCTTTACTGCGCATCAACAGCACTTCCACCTTAAGTGACCATACATACCTTGCTTACAGTTAAGTCTTTCGAAGACACTGAATTAAAATATGGAGACTGAGGGGTGTAATAATGGCGTGTGGCCTCCGAAGAGGCCGAGTGCAGGTCTTTCGAGTTGACGCAGCATAGGCGACCTGCGAGTCTATGAGAATGGGGCCCTACCTATGATGAATTCTAATGCTGAAGACGACACACACACCCAGCCCCCGAGCCAATGGAATTAACCAATGAAGGTTAAAATCCCCGACCCGGCCGGGAATCGAACCCGGGACCCTCTGGACCAAAGGCCAGTACGCTAACCATTTATCCATGGAGCCGCACACTGAGTGGTGTGAATATGTTGGACTAACAGAGTCTTGCCCGAGCCCTTGATGGGCTGCCTAGCTATTTCGAACTCACATAACAAGTAAATTGATTTACTCACGTTAATCTTTGTGATTAACGCAGTCGTGGACAGACATCTTTATACAAACGTACTACCTTGTGTACCGTCCGGCTCCATGGCTAAATAGTTAGCCTGCTGGCCTTTGGTCACCGAGGTCCCAGGTTCGATGCCCGGCGGGTTCGGAAATTTTAACCATAATTGGATAATTTCATTGGCACGGGGACTGGATGTATTCGTCGTCTCTATCATCATTTCATCCTCATCATGACGCGCAGGTCGCCTATGGGTGTCAAATCAAAAGACCTGCGTCTGGCGAGCTGAACTTTTCCTCGGACACTCCCGGCACAAAAAGTGTACCTGCCTTATACCGCTAATGACCCGGCACCAGGGCCGGATTAAGGGGGGTGTGGCTAAAGGGGCTGCAGCCCCGGGCCCCGCGTGCCAAGGGGCCCCGGCCCTTGCCCGAACCTAATATTGTATAAAAAGGCCTGCTGCTCCACCTTCGTGCATGTATATGAATATTTACGCTCGCAAAATATCGAACACGCACTCTTCCTTCCTTGTTATCAGCTGTCCGTGTTAGTATTTCATCACTGCTAGAATCAATTACCGTTCGGAGACATGAATCCTCGCCACTTACGCACTGTAATTATTGTAAAGGTTATTATTGACAAAAATTTAAATCTGGCAGCTTGCGAGTACGGACAGAGGGGAAGGGGGGTAGAGGTCTAGGAAGTCAGCGGGAGGGCCCGGTCGTATGCGCATGCTATACTATATCTTTGCATCAGGAAGAGAACTTTCAGTTCACCTCTGATTATTGATCCATTCGTAAGTTACAACTGTAATGTTCTTATAAAATGGATAGAAAATATCCCAGTGGTGCCAAAAAGCGTAAATTAGAAGAACAACATTTGTAAGAAATTGAAAAGTTGCCGAAAATATCAACATTTTTTGATAGGAAGTCTAGAAGTGCATCGACGACTGAAGAGACTGTTACTGGTGAATTGGAATCTCCTACAGGTAAGCGAATACTGTAATATTTAAGTCTGCTGTTTTAAGAGAGATTAGGTCTTTACGGAATTGGAAAGCATGAGCATTAGGAAGATGGTTTTAGGAACAATGAAAGGGAATCCTAATGTGTATTTTAAACTTCAGTCACACTGTATGGAATACTCGGAGTCGTAAATAATAAATTGCCGATCTCGTTGGTGTAGTGGTAGCAATAATGTTTGCCACCCCCGAAGACCCAGGTACCTTCCCCGGCGCTGCCTGGGGGGGTGTCTTGCTAAGGGGTCTCATTAACATGTTCAGGGCACTCCGAATTAAACCCAGAGCCGATACGGTGTGGTCACACGTTTACTTACTTAGTAATAAATTATTCAATAAATGCACGAATTAAAAAACCGCAATGGTCTACTGCCGCGGAGGACCTTGCCTTTCCAAGTGACCGCTGCCCAACCTCTAGGACCTGCAGATTCCGAAGTGTTGTGTGGTTAGCTGCCATGTCACCGTCAGATGACTCCTCGATTGTAATCACGCAAGCTGAATGGGCCACTTACCAGCCCTCGGGTACAGCTGAAAATCGCTGACCTGTCCGGGAATGGAAGACGGGGCCTCCGGGTGAGAGGAAAACACGTTACCCCTACACTACAGGGCTGGATAAATACACGAACATACTAATTTTACTTGTGTTCTTATGTAGCAGATTCAGATTTAGTACTCAAGAATGAGGCTGTGTGTGTCATAAAGCTCGGTTGCAACTCTGCCACTGCTAATGACAGTCCTGCTTCAAATCTTCCTTCTGCTGATCCTGGTTATTGGCCTGAGTTCATGATGGACGAGTTTAGAGAGCAATGTATTCAGCATGGGCCTCAATACACCCAAAACCGTTCAGTCACGGGAAAGTACCTTGAATCGAAACAAGTGCAAAAATCACAAAATCGTTTTTTGTCAGACAGTTTGTTTATGCGCAAAGTCGGAAATGGAGACTGTTGAAAGGATTTGGCTTTTATATTTGCCATTTACTGGAAAAGTGTTTTGTTACCATTGCAAATTACTTTCAAAAGACAAGATGAACTCTGCATTTTCTTCACATGAATTTTGTAACTGGAGAAAAGCAGACAAAGGTGTCAGTAGCCATGAAAACAGTATATAACATAGGAATGCAATTAATTCTTGGCTGTATAGGAAGAAAATTTCCTCACGAGTTGATAGTCAGTTAGTTAAACAGATAACTTTAGAGTCCCAGTACTAGGGCGAGGTGTTGAAACGAATTTTGGCAGTCATAACATTTTTGTGTGTGCGAGGACTAGCATTTTGTGGAGAAAATGAGGTTTTTTGAGTGTATAATAATGGGAATTACTTAGGAATCCGTGAACTAATTTCCCAGTTTGACCCTTTTCTGAAGGAGCACATTTCGTAACACGGTAATGAAGGAAAAGGGACGCCTTCGTATTTATCAAACACAATTGCCGAAGAACTGACTCATTTAACGGGGAAAAAGGTGTTAAAAACAGTCTTAATTGAAATAAAAGAATCAAATTACTATTCACTTATAGCAGACTCTTCCCGAATTGTGCTCATGTAGACCAATTGTCAATTGTATGTAGATATCTGCATTCTGGGGAAGTCAAAGGAAAGAACCTTTGCGGTGATACTGAACAATTTCAAAGTTTTTCTGTTTCAAGCTTCCGTCCTTATTTTCAAATGCACTTATAATTTTCGAATAGGTATCACTCTTCATTTAAATGTTCGTTACTGTGTCCTTCCAGCTCCAGATTCTTGAACTAATCTTGATCCGCCAACACCATCCTTAACTAGTCTATTTTAAATTTATCGGAAAAACGGAAAATGACCTGTGTTCCTTTAGACGTCATTGCGAACTGTACAATCAATCATTTCATTTCAATACCTGCCACAAGCGAAGATTCATCCGCCACGGACGGCAACGGCAGTATTGTTAACTACGTCAGAGTAAAAAATAGCTAAGCTTTGGATGAAAAGAGTTACAATTGGCTGGAATGGATCTAGATTACAATTATAATATATTTTAACGATATTTCTGTATTTTTGGATGTGAGGCTGCTGACGTAGGAAGGAGAAAACGTTACTTTGTCACAGCACTTGCGGATATACTGTCCCCGTACTAGGTCTGCCGGTGAACAAGAGTCACCTCAGGGGTGTTCAGTTCAACAGGACCGCTGACTTAATAAATGCAAGTGGCAGGATTGACATAAGGTTCGTAAAATAAGATTGTTTTAAGTATAGAGAACATATCACACTTTATTCAATTAAAATAAAATATTTGCCATCCTGACATCTATGATGATGAAAATGATCGCTACATTAAGTTAATTACTACTGATCTTGATGTGACAAAAAATACAAACAAATGGGATGATACACGTAACTTGATTTTCCCTACCATTCTAACAGAGTGTTGAATATAACATAATTTTTTTTTTTCTGTTTGAAAATATTCATATAGTAATTTAAAATTTAATATATTTGAAAAATGAGTCCTTGCGTAGAATTCCTCGAACAATCTGGAAAAATGCATTAAATTTTAATGAAGTGTATAATAGAAAATATCCAAGATTAGTAAGTTTACTACTTTGACAAAATATTTGTGAAATTCTGTTCATCAAAATTTTATTAACATCTAACTGAAATTTGAATTTGCTTTTGTTTTCTGAAAGTTAATTCGAGACGTCGAGTATATCTGTTCACGTCTTTCCACTTATATCCTCGTGAGAACTAACTACAAAACTTATTATCGCTTGGTCATTATAAGAACAAAAATTAGCATCGTGACTCCTCAGAAAAATCAATAAATAGAAAAAATATTTCCTCAACGTGGAAATCCTGTCCATAGAATGAATTAACACCATCAAAGTGTCACACATCACCACAACACAAATGCACAGAAAATAAATGTCTTAACACTAGAAAATCTATAAATCTACGACTAGCTACAGGGAAATGCCAAAGAAAGAAATATCTACAATATCTACACGTCACGTTCGGGTACTAATCAATATCACCACTCTCCCATTAGCTCGTTTCAAAATATTAAAAGGTAAAGTCTCCACGTGATGACATCGAAAAGTGAGCTCGCCTGGTTCCGAACTGTAACATTATTAAGATATTCAATTCAGTATCTATTTTCCATACCTAAGGTCCTCCAATAAGATTTACACGTACCTTAAACTTAGAATTACTGACTTTCATGAGCATTATTAGGATATTATCCTGAATTATGGAGTACATCGATCAACATGGACTTATCCTTATCATCAGAAGACATTACTACATTAACTACACCTCGTATAATCTCGAAGATTCAGTATTCCCATTATACCATGATCAACATCATGTATAACAATATCACTACATTAACACGTGAAAATTCAATATCACAAATACTCCTATCGCACGTACCATTTCCACATAAATTACACGTATTGTACAACATCATAATGACGACGATAACTCATCGCAACCACTTATCACGCAATGTGTAGTCACGAAAATTATAAGAACCTGTTATCGTCCCAAGAAAAGTCTTATCCTCATTAAATTTGTCTCAGTGATTAAATAATCCATTAGTCATCATATACCAAAACGCATATACTCTAAATAAATCCATACTCTCGATTCGGAATTAATATCCTGATGACATGCTATCGTAACCACGATGTACGAGTATAAATCCAATTTATCATGAAAATGTTAAAAATATTGGGAAAATATTACTTCGATAAACTCACTAACACAGATTAACTCACTATCATAATGAAATTCGTACTACGAGAAAGGATGGTTCTGATAACACATTGATAACTTCAACTGATCCATCATCTTCGAACTAAAAACACGTGGCCATGAATCAAGCAAGTATGCAAATTAAGCTACAAGTCCTATCTCACACATAAAAATACCGTGAAAAATATATCAACTAGATATTATAGTCCGCGAACCTACTACGCTGGCGTAGCAGGGGGAGAGGTGATACTCCCCCGTGGCGCGTCCCAGGTGGCGGATAGGGGAGTCCTAACCGGCTTGCCGGCGGACTTGAGAGAAATAAAATACCTCTCGCGGACCAAACACACTACCCCTGCGGGTGGGGGACGCACATGTAGAATACACCCGCGATATCCCCTGCCTGTCGTGTGAATCGACTAAACGGGGCGACCTAGGCGCGGACATGGATTGCGGTTTGGTATAATGTGTTGGACCTCCTGTGGATGAGAGGGTTTGAATACATTCACAGTAAATCCCTGCCTGTCGTAGAAGACGACTTAAAGGGTCTTGTGGCCATGGTCCCCTCTTTATTTTTTATTATTTTTCCGAGGGTCAGGTGTAGACCATTTCAAAATTTTGATGTGCGTGCTGCCCGGAGATGGGGCCCTTACGTGTGCGATTCCGCCCCGTTGCCTTTCAAGGTTCCAGCAAGTGATATTCGCTCTCAGCTGCTACATCTGGTTATGTCCCATTGGGAGAAAGAGTGGGAGGCCATTCCACTTCCCAATAAGCTGAGAGCAATAAAAGGAACAACGAAGGTATGGAAGACTTCCCTTCGGGTTTCGCGGAGGGAAGCCGTGGTATTATGTCGCCTTCGAATCGGCCATGGTATCGTGACTCACTCGCATCTTCTGAAAGGAGAACCTCCTCTGGTGTGTACCTGCGGTGACTATCTTACCGTGGTACACATCCTTACGGAGTGTGTGGACCTGGTCGATCTTCGCCGTAGTCTTAACCTCCCGAGTACCATCTCCCTTATCCTGCGTGATGACGGGCAGTCAGCAGACCTCGTCATCCGCTTTATGAGGGATAGTGGTCTGTTTTATCGTATGTAATGATGTCCTCTGTGCTCGTGTCTTTGTGTTAATTGCGCTTTTATCCTATTGAGTTCATTTTAGTTAGTGTTGCGTATTTTAATGTGTTATTTTAACGTCTAACATAAATTATGTATATACATTTGTACTACCAGGCAATGCCTTATTCCTTTGTCTCCTACATTTTATCTTATTTTATTCCAAAATAAGGCATGGCGAATCAGATCCACTGATTGTTTTAATCTCATACTCATTTTTCATCACCCTTTTTTTAACTCTAGTCAGTGAATATGTTTTAAAATTTTAACTGTCGCATATCATGTCGTCCATCTCGTTTCATTAGGGGCCGATGACCTTCGATGTTAGGCCCCTTTAAACAACAAGCATCATCATCATCATCATCATCATCATCATCATCATCATCATACTTGTTTCCCGCAACATCGATTGGTGCACCAGATTAATGATCTTCTAGACCATTTGTATGATGCTAGGACCAAACTCTCTTTCGCGTGCCTTCGAAGACACATAGGAATTTTGGGGGGAAAACTTGCGGATCATGCTGTAAAAGAAGCGGGTTTTTTACCACTAGACCTATGAACGTACCTGCAGTGGATATTTGTTCACAGCTACGTCGAACCATCTTGGCGCCCTGTGAAGTGGAGTGGCAGCCTATCCGAACTCCCAACAAACTGAGAGCAATTAAGAATTGCCGTCTGGCGATCCTCTTTCCGCCCTTCACGGACAGAGGCCGCAGTTTTGTGATGGCTGAGGATAGATCATGGAAGATCTACGCACTCTTACATCCTAAAGTGAGAAGACTCCACCTCGCAGAGTGCGTCGATCTCTATGGCCTAAGGCGAGACCTCGGCCACCAGGAGACACTCGAACTCATACTAGCTGATGACGAGAATACTGCTGATCTCGTCATTCGCCGTATGCTTGTGAGTGTATTAATTAAGGGCGTATTAATTTCAAGTGTCCTGTGACCTTTTCGGCTTAATAAAATAATTTTTGTTTGATTTTACTTCCTTTACAAATTCTTCCGTTTAATAAATAGTTTTATGTTATTTTATTTTTCCCATCGGTTTGTTCAGAGTGGATGGTTTCCTAGTAGTACTTCATTAGCACCATTAACACCTTGGACACGGTTTACAAGAAACAAGGTGCAGGGAGAGAAAGTGCAATAGACAAACTCGATTGATATAAGGGAGAAACTGGAAGCTGGTTCTTGGGACATATTCTGAGACAAAAGGCGAAGGCGAAGTTCTGGGGAGAAAACCAAGAGGTCGATCAGGACTCTTCTATAGCGGAAACACAGTAGAATACATGAGGTACTCATGATACCAATTGGAGCGGACAGACGAATGCGGCTGCAGCGACAAGGCCTGCCCTTTCGGAAATAATGATGAGGATGATGTTACATAAAATATTTATTTAGTAAACTATATTTTACAGTCAAACCTCCCTTCTGCGGACACCGTCAGTTCCGAGGAAAAATGTCCGTTACGAAAGGTGTCCGCTAAAACAAATTTGTAAAAATAATCGAACATTTTAACGGCAAAGAATATCCACCGTAAATATAAGCATAACTTACATATCTTTATTTTAACTATTCTAATTTCTGTGTTAGTATTTCATAGAGAGTTATTATAAGTGATTTTACATCATTTACAAACATTACAGCTTCGTGAAGTAATCGTGAAGCTTCGTCAGTGTAAATTTAGCACATGTTTTCTTTTCTTTTCCTTCTCAAGTTGACTACCTGAGCTCGACCTTATCAGAGACAATCCGAGTTATGAATAGAATGATGCAAGAAGGGAAGAAAATCCCCAGATAACTTGTGAGTCAACAGACTCTGGAAGCATTTCTGGGCAATTAGAATTCTCAGAATAGGCCTATACACCACTAGGTAGAACTGAATTCCGATGTACCTTCTCTCCCCTTGCACTCGAAATGGTACAAACATTCATAAAGGATTTTCTTATGTCTGAAGAATGGTTTTAAAGGAAAGGATGACATGTGATGCGGCGTAATAAATTGTCCTGCAACGTGTAAAGTGTCCGCTTAAATGAGGCCAATTTAACACTGGTCTTACGTAAAATAAAATAGGTTCCGAGGAAAACTGTCCGTATAGTGAGGCGTCCGCTGAATAAGGGTGTCCGTTAGGGCAGGTTCGACTGTATATAAATTTAGTTGTATGTTTCACTAGAATATACGAATATTTTGACGTGTAGAGTACAAGAGACTTGCGCCCGTTTTCACTTATGGTAAGCAAATAATACTAACAATTCACATAAATGTCATCATCTTTGTAATTAAGGCAGTTGAAATATGGTCTTGGAGGCGGATTAAGCAAACAAGGTGGATGAAAGTTCAACAGACAAGTTCTGATAATAATAAAGGAGAAACTGGTATTCTTATTACCTTGTCGCTGCAGCAGCCACATTCTTCGCTCTTCTGCAGTTCACTTCATGTTTTTCTGTTTTAATCCGCTGGTTGCTCACATTTATTATTATTATTATTATTATTATTATTATTATTATTATTATTATTATTATTATTATTATGTGATAAGGAACTTTGACCTCACTTTCAGTCATTACTACATTACGTAAGGCAGGAAACAGAGTTTTACGTTCTTGTAAAGTAGTTAACAAGTGACGGCTATTTAAAGTATTTTATAACTTCATTTCGCGGTCACGACTCTCTTGAGAAATTCTTGCTCTTTACAGCCTATTGTTCAAAAACCTCGTAAGCGCACTCTTTTGACCTGGAAGAAGTTTCTGTCGGATGAGTAATCTCTTTATGAGTATTTTGAAGGTAATAATGTTGGCAGTAACGTTCTAATATAAATTCGAGTGGAATTGCATTGCCAATATACCTCTATAATATTGCTCTTAAACTAAATGTTAATACGGTGTTTAGTAATGCACAGTGAAAAATTACAAATGGCGTTATAAGCGTTTAGTATAAAAGATGCAGACACTCTGTGGCTGTGTCAGATCCAGTGGAGTATTCAACGTTGAGCAGCACTCCGACTGGACGATCTCTTCAGAATGGCAAAGTATCTGGTGAGTAGACAGTGAGCATATTCTTTATTCTACTGAGTCATCAGTCCTGAGGATTGTTTGTTTCTCATGATATACTACAGAACCTGCAGAGCAATTAACTCCAAAACGGTGGAAAATGAGTAGCTTGGGACATCTTCTCCATTCCATTGTATATCATACTGGTTAGTAGGAACCTAGTCAAATGCAGAAAGAGGAAATGGAAAAGGAAGGCGTAATAGGATGAACACAAGGACATTTCAGAGTGGGAAGAGGGAGGAACAAGAAGCGGAGATTAACATGGAAACGCCAAAGGACATGGACAATCTCCGCTCGTTCAAACATTACCATTTCACACAAAGAGCCCCGTCCATCATCAACGCTCGATCTTCTGCGCCCAATTCTTCTTATTCCCGGGGAGCTCTTTGATTGCTTCCCGGTCCCCTTTCCGGCCTTCACGAACAGGAATAAGAATCTTATTGTTTGGAGGATCACTACGTACACTGGTTAGGTGCAGTTTTCAATGCCACCTTATCCAGTGCTTATTCATTTCGACGTAACTACCATATCCTACATCTAATCTAATATAATCTAATCCGTCATGTCTATGCCTTACTCTACAGTCCTTACTGTCTACATTTCCACAAAAAACGAACTGCATGGACCGATGACCTAGATGATAGGCCCCTTTATACAACAAACATTATCATTAAGCAAGCAACTAACTGAACACATCTTGAGTGTATCAAGAAGGGTCCTACCAATATCTTTCATCTTCGCAGAATCGTACCTCTCGTTCCTCTTGAACCGATCCACGAATATAAACGTCAGTATTCTTCTATAACACGACACTACTTAGCCTGCGTTTTATGTTTTCCTTATTTTGCCAGTGTAATTTATTCTACTACCAAAGTAACAATATTCATTTGCCTCCTTTAATATTTTATTTAATATTATGAATCACACTTGGTATGGGAATTGCCACTGAACGGAATGATAATCTACTATGGTCGGTGACAGTCTAGTAGGCAACGTGAATTGAGGACAAGCCAGAGCCCAGTGCTACGCACGTGACACTGGCACGCAGCCCTTCTTCATGGCCGTTATTTTCGTCAAGGTACGGGGTACACACTTTATCCTCTTGCCCTCCCCTTCACTCGGTCTGTGGTAGAGCGGACAATACACGTTGTTCAGGTATTCCAGCCATCGCTTTGTTCGTCTTCCGGTGGGTCGCTGTCCAACAACGCTGAGCACGAACGTATGGTGTACGAGGGACACCACATCAGCTCGTCTCTATTATCGTGTGTGGTATGGAGGCAAGTGTTCCAGATATTTCTGTATAACGTGGCCATACTCTTTCACATAAGACGTTTTAGAATAGATAGATATAGCGATAAATGGTTGTCAGATAGGTGAATAACAATAAGTGTCGCGTGGAATATCGTCCAATATGTGTCTCGTACGTTAATAAACACCAGGGGAAGTAATACCAAGTTTAAAAAATAGGAGTGTACAATTTCTGTCGCATACCTAGTTCCTGTTAGGCAGCCACATTCAGGGATGCAATTATTTCCCGTCAGACAGGTGGTAATGATGGGAAGGAGCACTGATTTGCGCACGTACAGGAATTAGTGGACACACTATCACTACTACTACTACTAAGGTCATGTGGCCTCCGGAGGGGCCTCGTGCAGACCTTTGGTGTTGACGTCCAGGGCGACTTTCGCTTCTGTGAGAATGGAGGCTTACGTAGTACGAAATCTAATGTTGAGGGCGACACAAACCTCAGTCTATGAGTCACAAGAACAAACCAATTTAGTTTAAAATTAACGACCCCACTGGGAATCGAACCCGAGACCTCGTGCACCAAAAGCCTAGATGTTAAGCAGTTAGCCACGGAACCAGATGTCGCGTAGCGAGCCGTGACACTAATCAATTTTGATACTGTTGCCGAAAATGGTTACTTGGGTTCGGACCTGAGCCTTAACTCGAGTCCAAAGAAGATGTTAAATTTTAAGTCTTACAGAAGATAGATTATTTAAGACTGCCAAGTGTAGGCTACCTAACGTAGTCGCAGTTCTTCAGACACATGGAAAAGCTTTAAATAAGAAGTCGAAGATTTGAAGTTTCAAAGTAGATAGGTTTATTCAAGAGGTGAAGTTAAGTCCTCCAGTGCACAGCTACAAGCACATAGCAGATATTACGATGGTGCACTGACAAATCATATACATTTCCTTTCATACTCTTTCAAAGGATGATTACTGGTCTCCGGCCTGCCCTAATGACCTGTTTGTCTTAGATAGTAATACAGTATATTGTGAAGTTCCTTTTAGAACGAAAAGATCGCAATGGTCGTTATGATAAGTGAACTAACCACTTAGGGTCGTTATGCTAACATCAGATAGTGCCTGTCGGCAACTAACCAGTACAAATACAAATACATTCCAATACAGAGTCGGGTACATTTGACATAGATAATTATATTTACTACATTTGCTTCCTCTCTGAAAGGAAGGCTGACTCAAGTCATAACAGATGAGAGATAACGAAATGGAGCCTGGTGTATGTCAGAATATTTCTAAATAATAATTATACTTGAGTTGAAAAGCTACTTGTGGGATTATTCCACACCTCCCCCCTTTTAGACGAAAATTATCATTTCTAAAAATGCTAATTTTTGTACATGGACCATAGTTCTCTTTTCTTAAGCCTTTCTGATCTCCTTAGTTGCTGATCAGATTCCATTTCTGCGTTATGCTTCTCTAATTCTGTTAGTTCTGGTGCTGAAGGCAATGATCTTACTGAATTAGTTCTCAATGGTTGGTTTAAGAACATTGGCATTTCCATTAAACTTTGTCTTTCCATTGGAATATTCTCTAATGATAAATTAATTTGATGTACAGGACTATTTGTAACATGAATTCTAGGACAAAATTCTTTTGATTCTTTCCACCATTTTCTTGGAGAACATTGATTAATTAACCAAAAGCTTATCTTGCGACAGCAAGAACAACAACAGCATCCACAAAAGCAAATGCCAATTAACATTATTATTGATAATACATAGGTGTACCAAGAAGTACCAGTTCTTTTCCAAGAATAATTTCTCTGTTCTTCTCTAAGCTTTTGCTCTTCTATAAATTTATCTACTTCATCTATTTTAAAACTAGCAATTTTCAAGTCATTTAATGATGATACAATATTTGATAAAGGAAGTTTTAAAGGTACATTTTTCATATTTTCTTGTTGAGGAAGGGTTAGACAACAATCGATGTCAACATCTACAAATGGAAGGATATCATTTTTTGTTAAATTGGTTTCATGATGTGACAATGGAAATAATGTAGTTTTACTACCTAGACCTTTACAGTCTGTTCTTAAGGTACGTATACCTCTACCTTGTAATCGATTGGAGTATTTTTCTTCATCTTGACATATTGTTGTAAACAACTCCATTTGAGGTGCTACAAATAACCATGAATTACTCTTGTGAAGTGGTAACCACATCACTTGCTTTAAAGGTAAGTAATTAAAAGTACAAACACTGGGTACCTGAAAAGTATTAGGATGCATTAATGTGGGTACACATTCCACATTAGAGATATAGGTATTAATAGGATTTTTCTCTATACATACATAATTATTTTCATTTGGTTGGATACACTTATCCAACTCATACTGAGTAATATACCCATATTTTTCATTTAAAATGTCTACAAATATATACTCTTTCTGTACATTTAACAGTTTTGTTGTTACATTAGTTTTCATCATAACAGGAAAGGGTATTACTTTATGTAATATAAATTTTGTTTCAATTACCAAAGGTATTTTTACAGAATACACCAAATATGATCCTTGAGTATAGATAGTTGGCTGTATCAAGGAAAGGAGTTCGGAAGAAGTGAAAGGTGGAAACATCGTCGACTCTGGCATTGCTTGTTCCATTAAAAGTTCTCTAATTTTTTGAATCGTTATAATTTGAGGTTGGAGAATACCATCCTGAGCATGCAAATATACATCTATTAATAAGTCAAACGTGTGTTGACATTCCTCAATTCCTCGTTCAATTTGCTTAATTAATTCATTTAATACGAGACTAGTATCAATCTCCTTCTTTAATTCTGCAGTTTGCACTTTAATTTCTTTATTTAATATCTGTAAAGCATTCGTCAATTTACGTTCATTATCCGACACGTCTTTTCAAGTTGTATTCATAGTAATAATAGTTGATTTCAAAACTAGTAATTGTTCTGAAGCTATTCTTAAGAATTCTTTGTGGTCTTTTTCCATTGACTCTATATGTTCAAAGTTATCAGCTACTTCATCTTCCGTTGCTGTTCCGAAAAGGAATTTTAAAATCTTACCTCCAAAATTGAATAAATCTCTCCTACGTCTATTAAAGCTCGTATCCTTTCCAATTAAATCTATTAATATATTCTTTAACCTGTCCACAATTCGTCTCTTAGATTGAAAATAAGGTGTACTGGGTCTACAATCAGTATATACAAACCAAGTCTCATTACTTAATTTGTTACATATATCATTTAAAGAGTTAATTCTATCTTTTGTTTCCTTCCATAAATCTCTAACAGGTCTTAAGTCTACATACGTTATAAAATTCCATTCTGTAGGATAGAAATATATATTCCCGATGTGATCAAAGTAAACACCTGTTTGACTTGTGATCTGGGTGATTTGTGAACCTTTGCTGAGGTCTGTCGGTTCGAGCTCTGCTGCTGTTTGCCGAATTGTCCACCACCAAATAATAAGTAGTAGAGTTATCCACGTCGTCATGTTTCGTTCTGATCTGAAACATACGGTTTCGTTCTATTAATGTGAGTCTGTATTACTTTTCTACCTGTCGTGCCTACCTTAATTAAAGTTACATTTGTTCCCTTTAATTCCTTAACTTCATATGGACCTTTCCATAAAGGGTCTAATTTCTTTCTTTGCTCATTATAAACCAATATTAAGTCTCCTACTTCATACTGTTTTCCCGTTCTATTCTCATTAATTTTATCACACTGCTTAATCTTAGCTAAATGTAATCTTTCTTTTGCCTGTTGCCATGCTGTCTGGAATTTCTGTTTAATTTCATGTACTAGACTTTCATAGTTATACAACGGTTGAGGATTTTGCTGTAATTGTCCTGGTATATTAGCCTTTCTACCAAACAATAATTTATACGGTGTGAATTTTGTAACACTGTGCGGAGAAGTGTTATACGTAAAACACGCAAATGGAATCCACTGATCCCAATCGTTCTGTAATTTATTGCCAAAACATCGAAGATATTCAACTAAGACTTTGTGTAAGCGTTCCAGGCTACCATTGGTTTCTGGATGATACACACTAGTCTTAAGTTTCTTAATCTTTAATAATTTACAACAGTTTGTGAACACATCACTCATGAACTGTGTTCCACAGTCTGTTAAGAGTTGGTCTGGTATTCCATATTTTAAAACTATTTCATACACAAATTTGAGAGCTATCGTTTCCGCCGTCATATTTTCAACTGGAATTCCAATAACATATTTGCTTAAATTATCCTGGCATGTCAGGAGATACCTATTTTGTTTTTCCGAAACTGAGAATGGCCCAACGATGTCTAAATATATTTTACTCCACGGCCTATCCTGTGTGTCTGTTATTTGCAAATCCGCTTTTACCTTCGGAAGTGTTTGTTTATTTAACTGACAAACTGAACACTTGCGAATGTAAGATTCGATGTCTCTGAACATATTAGGCCATGAAACATACAGTTTCAAACGTTCATATGTTCTCTGTACTCCCTGATGTCCTCCTATGGGGCATTCATGCATTTCTTTTAGGAGTTTTGCTTTCCTTTCTTCTGAAATTTCTTGGTTCGCCGGTTGAATACTACTTACAATAGGATACCTACTATGTGCGTCAGCATTTACGTTCTTAACGCCTGCATTATACACTACATCGAACTCATATTCTTCTAAGAACAATCGCCATCGTAACAAACGTGAACTGGGATCTTTCACACTAAATATCCAAGTTAATGGTTTATGATCTGTAACTATAGTAAATATTCTTCCTAGCAAGTAAGGTCGAAAATGTTTACAACTCCATACTAAACTTAGACATTCTTTTTCAATTGTGCTGTAATTAATTTCAGCGTTATTTAAAGTTCTACTTGCAAATGCTAGTGGCTGATCTTTACCAATTTCTCCTTGACTTAATATACTTCCTAATGCATAGTTACTAGCGTCTGTAGTTAATACAAAAGGTTGAGTAAAATCTGGGAACTTTAAAACTGGAGGTTTCGTTATCTTGTCTTTCAAACTCTGAAAACCTTCTTCTTGTTCTTTTTCCCATTTCCAATTTTGATCTTTCTTTAGCAAATCATTAAGTGGTTTTGATATTTTGCTAAACTGGGGTACAAATCTCCTGTAGTAACCTACTAATCCTAAAAATGATTTAACGTCCTTCTGTGTCTTTGGAGTAGGGAATCCTACTATAGCTTCAATTTTCATAGGTGGTTTCCCATTTTCACACCAGGCAAATGCTGGGGCTGTACCTTAATTAAGGCCACGGCCGCTTCCTTCCAACTCCTAGGCCTTTCCAATCCCATCGTCGCCATAAGACCTATCTGTGTCGGTGCGACGTAAAGCCCCTAGCAAAAAAAAAAAATTTTCATAGGATCTGGAGCTACTCCATCAGCTGTTACAATGTGACCTAAATATTGTAATTCTGTCTTTAGGAATTCACACTTATCAGGTTCTAATTGGATATTGTGTTCTCTTAATTTCTGATATACTTGTCGCAATCTAGCGTGATGTTCTTGGAGTGTTTCCGAGAAAATTATGATATCATCAAGATAAACCAGACAACGTAATCCCACTAATTCCCTTAAAATAGTGTTCATTAATCTTTGAAATGTCGCGGGAGCTGATTTCAAACCAAAAGGCATCCCTTTGAACTGGAAATGTCCTCTCTGGGTGCTAAAAGCTGTTTTGCATTGATCTTCCGGAGCTATTGGTATTTGCCAATATCCGCTTGCACAATCTAGTGCTGAAAAGTATCTTGACCTTCCTAATTTATCTAGCACGTCTTGAATGTTAGGTAAGGGGTAACTATCTCCTATAGTGATCTCATTTAAATTTCGAAAATCCACGCAAATTCTCCATTTCTTAACACCTGAAGCATCAAGCTTCTTTGGCACTTCTAAAATTGGGAAATTTCAACCTGATTTACTGGGTTCAATGATGTTTTGCTCTAACATTTCTTCTACTTGTTTGTCTACTTCCTTTTGATGTTGCTCTGGAATTCTATAATTCTTAAGGTTTATTGCCCTGCCCGGTAATATTGAAGGGGTCGGTATCGAATGTACCGTTGATTTCGTTTCTGTCAGCCTATCGCCTGGTAAGCGAAAAATATCATTGTATTCAACACAAATTTCTTTTAATTCATCCACGTCTTCGTTTATATGTGAAAAACGCAACTTACTTAGTAATAAATTCTTCCTATCTTTTACGTTTATTACTGAAATATTCTCTTTTAAGCTAATGGTTGTTAATTCTGGTACCTTTTCTATCAAGGTTTCTTCTTCGTTACAATTGATTATTAAACAACAGAATTTACCTTCATCATAATGAACTATACTGTCTGCACACATTACATTGTCTCCTATCATTTGCTTTTGGCAGTGTCGTGTTCCCTGTTCTAGTGTTGGAAACTGAACTACTGTCTCACTCAAAGCTTGTAATTTTACAAAATACTTTTTCCACGGAATTCTAATTTCACCTTTATGAATCTCTAACCAATCTTGTCCCAACAGCATGTCAACATTATGTGGCAAGTTCTCAACAACATAAAATGCCACTTCTCTTTCATTAATTACATTATTAATACGCAGGTTAATCACACCTCTTACTGGAAATACTTCACCAGTTACACTTTGAAAAGATACGTTTACAGGTTTAATTCTTATGTTTCTTAAACTCACTTCCCTCACTAAAGATACTTGTGACCCGGTGTCTATTAATGCTTCCCCATAACCATCTGTGAAATGGTCATTCAACACATATACTACATATGGATTATCTATTTTTACACTTCTTTCAATTACATTGGCGCTCACGGCCTTCCTATTAACAACATCGGCGCTCACGGCCTTCCTATTAACTACATTGGCACTGACGGCCTTAATTGGGATCTCACATGCCCGTAGGTTTAATACCTCATTATCAACATTGGCACTCACGGCCTTAATTGGGATCTCACTTGCCCGTAGGTGTAATACCTCATTATCAACATTTAGGTTTAATACCTCATTTTGTTCGTTTAGGTTGCAACCTCTACTAACTTGTGGAGTTGGACTGTAGCTGGGTCGCTCAGACAGTCCAGCTGCTAGTTTCCCTGATTGCTAGTACTAAGGCAATCTTTGGCTACATGTCCACTCCTCTTACACTTCACACACAAAGGTTTGCCCTTGCATTCCCTTGCAACATGACCAGTTTTCTGACAACGGTAGCAAGTAATCGTTGCTGCCGCGTTAACTCCTGGTTCACGTCTTGCCTGCGCTGAAGATGTACTAGTGCCACCTCCATTTCGTAGATTCTGCATTGGGGTTCTTACGCTGCTCCCCGAAAAGCTAGTTTTCTTAAAGTTTCCATTATATGCCCTGAAATGATCTCTAGATTTCCTAGCACTCTCCTCTTCTACTGCTATTTCAATTAACTGTCTCAAAGGCTTATCTTCCGATTTGATTTTCGTAATAGTCTTTACGGACTCGTCACTAATTCCCTGTATGAAACAACATTTGCTTAATAAGGAAATTATTTTGTTGCCTCCATCCTGCATTTCATTAGTCCAAGTTATCATCTGCCTAGTAAGAGCTTTATTTAACTCTGTAGTCATTTTTTCGATTCTATTTCCCCACTGAGTAACATTTTCTGTGTGTTGCTGTTTACTCGTAAAGAGTTTATTTGCGTAAAAATCAAGAGTTCTTTGGACCGAATAATTTAATTCTAATTTATCTTTAATAGTTTCCCAAGTCTGGAATTCCTCTGGAATTGTGCGAAAACTTAGCACAGTTTTTGCATCTCCAGTGATATGGGCTAACACAAATTTTAAGAAAGTTGAATGGTCTCTAGGATTTAAAATACTATAGGCATTTTCTACGTTATCAATAAATTCCTGTAATTCATTTGGGTTTCCACTGAAGGTGGTTTTCAATAACTTCACCGCCGTATCGACTGATACTATTCTATATTGAATTGCTTGCTCATCCGCTCTGAGAGCTGAACTTCCTACTAAATTATCAGGCATATTAATGCTATTACTATTTGCTGCTCTTTAACAAGTTATCACTTTTAACACAATGCCAGATACAACAATGCTGAGGACTTACTTGGAAATATGTAAGGGAGAAAGCCACTCCTCGGAGCTGCCACTGAAGTCGAATACCACCGCGAAGAAGGATAGCTGCAGGCTTGCTGGGTTGATCAGTGTCCCCTCGAGGACCCCAACTGGTACTCGTTCAGAAGTTCTGACCTTCTCGACGCCAGAAGACGGACGGGCTGCGTCGGCCTCCGGTTAGAGGAAGAAAATATGTCCCGGTCTCTCAGGTGGAAAGAGACCAGTGAAGTGATGACGACCAGACACCTCGATGTAGATCGCCGAACAAATGTTGAAAGTTGTGACTGCTTATTTAACCAAGTTCTTTATGTAGAAATCTTCTTTGATCCAAGCCGCTGCCACCAGATTATGTCGCGTAGCGAGCCGTGACACTAATCAATTTTGATACTGTTGCCGAAAATGGTTACTTGGGTTCGGACCTGAGCCTTAACTCGAGTCCAAAGAAGATGTTAAATTTGAAGTCTTACAGAAGATAGATTATTTAAGACTGCCAAGTGTAGGCTACCTAACGTAGTCGCAGTTCTTCAGACACATGGAGAAGCTTTAAATAAGAAGTCGAAGATTTGAAGCTTCAAAGTAGATGGGTTTATTCAAGAGGTGAAGTTAAGTCCTCCAGTGCACAGCTACAAGTACATAGCAGATATTATGATGGTGCACTGACAAATCATATACATTTCCTTAAGCTTAAATACTCTTTCAAAGGATGATTACTGGTCTCCGGCCTGCCCTAATGACCTGTTTGTCTTAGATACTAATACAGTATATTGTGAAGTTCCTTTTAGAACGAAAAGACCGCAATGGTCGTTATGATAAGTGAACTAACCACTTAGGGTCGTTATGCTAACATCAGATAGTGCCTGTCGGCAACTAACCAGTACAAATACAAATACATTCCAAAACAGAGTCGGGTACATTTGACATAGATAATTATATTTACCACATTTGCTTCCTCTCTGAAAGGAAGGCTGACTCAAGTCATAACAGATAAGAGATAACGAAATGGAGCCTGGTGTATGTCAGAATATTTCTAAATAATAATTATACTTGAGTTGAAAAGCTACTTGTGGGATTATGCCACACAGATGATAGCAATAATGAAAAGAAGAAGCAGAATGAAAACACCCAGCGGGTTGACCGTGCTGTTAGAGGCGCGCAGCTGTGAGCTTGCACAGCGACTTCTAACCCCAATGTCGGCAGCCCTGAATATGGTTTTCTGTGGTTTCCAGGGGCGGCTTTTCAGGTGAAGTAGGTGAAGTGCCACTTCACCACTTATTTTTAGCATAATGAATTACTTAAATTTATTTTTCTTATGACATTTCTTGGTTTTACGGAAAGAAAATATTTTATTCTACGGCGTTTGGAGCACCTCATCACCTGATGAGAACCAGGCGAACTCACGAAAGCGCCGGCTGTCGGCCACAGTATGGCGCGTGAGACTGAGTGAAGACGAGAGATTCCGCAGCGGCCTCTACCTCCCAAGTGCTCCCTCCTAGCGCTTGGCGTTGGTGGTTGCCATGACAACCGTGACGTCACCTGCGTACTTTCCACATAGCGGAATGCAAGGTACGTAGAATACAAGGTAGGAATCACGAGAGAGGTGCGCAGTAGCAAAGCAGAGCTGTGACGTCACGCAGGACCCTCGCGTTGAATCTGCTCTGAATGAGGTAGAGGTAGTTCGAATAAGAATCGCTGTACACGCAGAAGCTAGGTGCTAATAATACACGATAGTAACATATCTGTGGTGTATAAGAAACCGTGTGTTTATTTTATGTGATAAAACGTAAAAAGTAGTAATAGTGTACACTTTTACCGGAGGATGAGCAAGGGTTCGTTAAAGCTCTTGAAGAGCTAGTTAAACGGCTCGAGGACAGTCGCGAAACCAAGGATCGTGATGAGCTGCTTGAAAACTTCACAGGTTATATTGTAGCTTTTAGGGTAAAGAAGAATAACCTCGATATAGAAGGCAATTACGGAGAGAAAACATGTCAAACTACAAGGGGTGGAAATTAGATTTCAAAAAAGAGTTCGATTTTATTATTATTTTTTTGGCTATTTGCTTTACGTCGCACCGACACAGATAGGTCTTATGGCGACGATGGGACAGGAAAGGGCTAGGAGTGGGAAGGAAGCGTCCGTAGCCTTAATTAAGGAATAGCTCCAGCATTTGCTTGGTGTGAAAATGGGAAACAACGGAAAACCATCTTCAAGGCTGCCGACAGTGGGGTTCGAACCCACTATCTCCCGAATACTGGATACTGGCCGCACTTAAGCGACTGCAGCTATCGAGCTTGGTAGTTTCAATTTTAGCACGGTGAAGAACTGAAAGAGGGTTCTAACATCAGCACAAAGCTTACGGATATCCTGAAGAAGAAATTCCCCGAAATTTACGAGCTTGCAAGTTGCTTCATGAGAAGCCGTTCTTTTATTCGAATGGGCGCTTTAAACAAAAGTAAGACATTCAAGAAACCGGGTTTCAGTTAATACAATGTCGATAAAGAAAGAATAAAAGCAAAGAAATTCCACTGATGCTAGGGATAAGTGTGCTTGATATTATTTTTTCAATATCAACATTATACTTTGTGTATGACATACCAATTATTATTTTATGAAAGGCAATTTATTATGTTGTATATGAATTAATTTATATGGCCTATCTAATGTTAAGGGGCTGCCTGGCCGAGGCGGCAAAGGCGTGCTCGGTTCTCCCGGAAGGACGTGGGTTCGAATCCCCGTCAGGAAGTCGTAAAATTTAAGAAACGAGATTTCCAATTCCGGAGGTGCATGTGGCCCTGAGATTCACTCAGCCTACACCGAAAATGAGTTAATTCCTGGGGGCAAAGGTGACCTGGCGTAGAGCTAACCACTCTACTCTATCACGTGCCGAGGTTAACAATGGTGGAAGCCTTTACCTTCCACTCCTCCAAGGGCCTTCATGGTCTGTACGGAGGTGACTTTGCTTTACTTTGCTATTCAATGTTAACGTGGAATTTGTCAGTTCCTGGCACTTGGAGGAGAACGTTTACTGTACTGTTTTTGCTGTTTGTGTTGTTGAGAGTGTACAGTATTTAGTTTCCCAATATTGCTTGTAACAATGTTCGCGTCTGTAACAATAAAGGCCCTTGTTATTGTTATCAATGATGTTAATACATGAACATATGGAATGGTCATTCCACTGCGATCACAGTCTTAGCATTGTTACAACCTTTTATACAGATCGAAATACTTCAGAAACGCTGCTGGATTCACACTGTATTTGATCTCCTATTATTACTCTATTGTAATAGTGAAGTGGAATGCCTTTTGTGAGGTGATGTTAAAATATCTATGAAGTTCTCTTATCTCTAACTTGTGGCTAAAACAAAATAGCTTACAGCTGTTGATTAGCCTACATCATACAGAAGACAAGGCGCTGAGGGTTCACGTTGACGTCATCGACGGCCAAGCGTGGTGGGAGCCCTGCGCGTGATCCCTACTAGTATCGTGCATTGTTCGAACTTGAGACGGGTAAGCAAGACAGACCATCATGTGCCTAGCTGCATATGCAACCACTATCACGCACGAGTGGAGCGTGTAAGCTAAAATGCCCGAGTTTGCTCCAATTCGTTCGACAAGTCATGTTCGGAGCGAAGCTTGCTGACTAGGAAGGATGGCCTTGCTTGCTTTACTGACGTTGCAAGCAATGTGAATTTTTCCGATATAGGGAATCCCTTGTTTACATACAGCAAAGCCCGGGAATTCGGAGCTATAAAAGGGCGAAGGAATGGTTGATTTGCCCTTTTGTTTTGAGCTGAAGTTCACCATGGCACGTAAATCGACGGACAGCGTTATGACTAAAAAGCAGTGAATATAAACTAATCAAGAGAGATGGGCTCAGTTCTGATGTTTAGAAGAAGTTCCTGCTTGTGGTCACTGCAGATAGTCAACAGACATGGTATGTTTCCTGTGAAATGTGCAATGCACTGTTAACATATAAACCCGGTACAACTCATTTAAAAAGAAACACGTTTGCAAATTTAATGCTGGCTTTTCTCGCCAAGAATTGCCCGGCATTACAAAGCAAACCGTAACTAGCGCGTGTGAATTCATGTGTGCCAAATATTTCCGACCGTTTAACACTGTTGCCGGAGAAGGCTTTAAAGAATTAGGGCAAGAACTGATTAATATCGGTGCTAATTTTGGAAAAGTAGATATTGTTGATGTGTTACCGCATCCTTCCACCATCAGTAGAAACGTCCAAGCAAAGGCAGATGAAATACGAAGCGAAATAATGCCGCTGATTATTTCTGCTATGCACGACAAATGTTGCTCGGCTACTGTTGATATGTGGACTGACCAATACAACCAAACCCGTTATCTGACGCTGACTACGCAATATATAGACAGAGAGTGGAAGCTGATCAGTAATTTGGTTTTTACTACAAAATTTGCAAGTGCAAGTATAATTGAGGAAGTTCACGAAAGAATGTCCGAGTTAAACATTCCTCAGTGTGATTATGAAGACATGATTTTTGTAACAGATCAGGGTTCAAACATAAAGACAGCTTTCGAAGAACATAGACGTGTGCCTTGTGCTGCTCACTGCATAAATACAGCAGTTGCGCACGTATTCGATGAAACGAGATTTCTTATGAAAGATGCTCCACTATCTGCAAACACAATGAACTCCACAAAGGCAGTGGTGAGGTACCTGAAAAAAGCGGTCTTGCTGCCCAGCTTCAAACAACGGTACAGCAAGAAGTAATGACGACGTGGAATAGTCTCTATACGATGTTACAGTATGTTTTTAAGCAGGAGGAATACACGTGGCAGCACGTGAAATTCATTAACCATTTCTGCGACAGGAGCGATATTTACTACTTTATTTTCCAGTATTGCTTACCTATATATATACACGAGGCCGCCCGAGTTCAGTAGGCCCCTATATTGTAGAATCACAGTCTAAAAATACGAGTTTAATTATTGACAGTTACATGCGCAGTCATAAGTCCACCATTGAGGCAAAAGCGAATGTTTCCATAGATAAAGGTGCGCGAGACAAACAACAGAGTACGGCTAAACAAGAACGAGGGGAAGCGAGCACTTCTACCTGTGCCTGAGACAGCGCGTGAAGGAGCGAGTATGAAGGGGCAAGTTCGAACGAACATAGTTCGCCTCGCCTGTAAGAAGCGAGGCTCGGTCGTAGCCATACTCGCCAAATATGAATCGAGCATAGAGCGTGTTTTGCACGACACTAATCCCTACCTCTTACTCTAATTACCTTGAGAGAAATGTGCTAGTGAAGTTTTCGGAAGAGCGGAATGTTTCGTCTTCCCTGCGTCATCCTGTGTGAAGTACGAGTACTTACGCATCGTGCTTCATTCGTAGTGTTGTGCTGTTTTATTTAAACATGTATTCTATTTATGACATAGTGTGTATTTTATTATAAACACCATTTTCACATTGGAGAACGAAGATCAGAATGAAATTCTACGTTTTGATCGCCCTACTGAATTACTGCAAATTTGTGCTACAAAAGAAGTGAAACATTCCGGTAAATCTTACAATCTTAGTTTCAAACGATCGTGGTTTAAGGAACTTCAATATTTGTGCTCCTCTCCAGCTCTACAGAAGTTGTTTTCTTGGGCCTGCTTGCCTTTTATCAATAAAAATAACGTTTGGAATAAAGAAGGATTTTCAGCCCTTTTGAACATAACACATTCTTTACATAAGCACTCAGACTTTGCAGAACATAAAATACGCCAGCTAGATTTCAAGACATTGGAAACAAACCAAAATACGATCTCTGATGTCCTGAACGAAAATGCCAGACTGTATATTGTAATTGTACAGTTCAGTGAAAATGTACATTTAAACAGGCTTTTCCTACAGTTGGTAATTGATGCAGTGCTCTATTTAAGTGAGCAAGAACTAGCTTTCCGTGGTCATGACAAAACGTTAAATTCAATAAATCGTGGTCACGTGTTGGACCCTCCGCCAGTCACAGGTACGATGTACGAGTACAAAACAACCAAAAACAACACGTAGTTCCTAAATCTTGTCCTCCTGTGTGGTGTAGTGGTTAGTGTAATTAGCTGCCACCCCGGAGGCCAGGGTTCGATTCCCGGCTCTGCCACGAAATTTGAAAAGTGGTACGAGGGCTGGAACGGGGTCCACTCAGCCTCGGGAGATCAACTGAGTAGAGGTGGGCTCGATTCCCACCTCAGTCATCCTGGAAGTGATTTTCCGTGGTTTCCCACTTCTCCTCCAGGCAAATGCCGGGATGGTACCTAACTTAAGGCCACGGCCGCTTCCTACTCTCTTCCTTGTATATCCCTTCCAATTTCCTATCCCCCACCAAGGCCCCTGTTCAGCATAGCAGGTGAGGCCACCTGGGCGAGGTACTGGTCATCCTCCCCAGTTGTATCCCTGAAGCTCCAGGACATTGTCCTTGAGGCGGTAGAGGTGGAATCCCTCGCTGAGTCCGAGGGAAAACCAATCCTGGAGGGTAAGCCGATTAAGAAATGAAGGAAGAAAGAAAGAAAGAAAGAAGTCCCTAAATCTGTCGCTCGAAACCGAACGGGTAATAGCTCTTCACCATACTTTACAGCCACGAACCGCAAGAGATGTACCTTAATTAAGGCCATGGCCGCTTCCTTCCCACTCCCAGTCCTTTACTATAGCATTGTTGGTGCGACGGAAAGCAACTTGTAAAAAGTAATAATAGTAATCATTATCATCGTTGTCGTCGTCTAGTATAATGTTTCCTTTAAATTTCAGATTTTCGCGCTGCTCATAGGAACTCTGGTGTTCACGTCGATGAGCAGCCCACATGAAGAGGGAGAAGGGGAGGCCATGGAGCAAGAAAGCGAGATAACAGAGCCCCCTACCGAGTCTCCAGAGCCAAGCGAAGGAAATGCAAACCATGGAGAAGGATCTCCAGAAGTGCACAATCCCCGCCGGCAGTGGTAGGTCTGTTGTAACTGCCTGCTTGTATGTAGTTACATTTAACCAATAAATATATCACTCAACCTTCATTACTTCCCGTAACTTCAGGTTGATCATGTTACTTACATTTCCTTACACCGAGCTCCTTCCCTTTTTACTGGTCACGTTGCTGCGGTTTGGAGGTTTCGTGACTACGATCAAGATATAAATACAAATTAACTGTTTTCATTCTTGAAGTGCTGGTGATTTTTATTGTTTTAAGATAAGGAATTGGTCTTTATTCCTCTCCTAAAGTTAATCAAAGGAAAAATGGCAGAAGAACGAAGTTACCTGCAAAGGAAAGAGAAGGAAAATTCCCCCAGCCCCCTCAAGCCATATACCGTCGGCATCAGATGACACCAAGACAGGTCGGATGGGAAAGACGAAAGTGTTGAGTCTGGCACAAGGAATGCTAAATTCAATTAGTCGTCAACCCATGCTCCCCCGCTGAGAACCTCTTTTAGTTGCCTATTACTGTAGAGGTATTCTACCACCTTCATGCACAGGGAAATCCTCGGTATTTATGAAGTGAGAAATCACGTCCGTGTGGTTCTTTATTTTACTTTTATTTATCACATGAGGACATCATCGGCTTGCCTAGTGTAAGTATTTCTATTTGACAGAAATGGGTGACCTGCGCGTCTGGATGTGGGAGGGTGAGGTAAGGAGAGGCTGGAACCCGGTGTCGGCATATTATTATTATTATTATTATTATTATTATTATTATTATTATTATTATTATTATTAACAAATGCATCGCAAATGGCAAATATCGCGGTGGCAATGGTCACTTACAATAGTATAATAATAAAGTAAAGTAAACATAATTACCCAACAACAACAACAACAAACAAAAACAAACAAACAAACAAACAACAAGAGTTTAATAAGCAATTCCATGGAAAGAAAATATTACAAGAAATACTACTAATTTAACATTCTAAATCGAGCGTCACCAAATACAAATTCACACACAACTTATGTAATTCCTGTGTTTAACACTACGGCTTACAATACTAGAGTACTCCTGTCGATTAATACACAGGGGTTTGCTCAATGCTTACAGTAAAGTCTCCACCCCGACGTAAGAATCACCATCACCCCATATGAACACTGCAGAGGGGTTTGGAATTGATTCCAGGCTTGTGATACGCAATCTAGTGATTCAACATTGTATACCACCAACTCTCCTACCCTGCCGGCCAATATCCTGATGGCGAAAATTTTCTCCGCCTACGGGACTCGAACCGGCTAACCACGCTACCAGACCATACAGACTTAACTTCTTAACGATTATGACAAGCAAGCATATTCCTTTGGTTCTGATTCCACGTAAACCTAAAAAAAAAAAAGAAAAAAAAACGAACAGTCATCCACATCGACAAGGTAAGTAAAAATGCATGCCAGACTGATGCTTTGGCCAGACGAATAAGGAACCTGCTTCAGTGCAAGTGCATTATCTAGTTAGAAGCATTCGGAAGTGTCAATACTGACCCGTACATGTACACAAATCTGGCATTGCTCCGACAAATGAAATGGGGTATGGCTTTTAGTGCCGGGAGTGTCCGAGGACAAGCTCGGCTCGCCAGATGCAGGTCTTTCGATTTAACTCCCATAGGCGACCTGCGTGTCGTGATGAGGATGAAATGATGATGAAGACGACACATGCACCCAATCTCCATGCCAGCGAAATTAACTAATTATGGTTAAAATTCCTGGCCCTACTAGGAATCGAACCCGGGACCCCTGTGGCCAAAGGCCAGCACGCTAACCATTTAGCCATGGAGCCGGACATTGCTCCGACTAAACTGGCGAACTCAGGCATGTGCGTGTCACACTATTCCTTTCGAATGTATTAATTCTGCAGTGGCCTAGATTGTGGCAAATATATACTTCAACTGACAGACAAGGGAAACAAGGAGAAGCTATCCTATTATAAATTACAGGCAACAACAGATTAAAATAACAATAATTTATTTATGAAGACAAACTTTTGTACATAAACGTTTAGGCCCTCTTATTCTGCTCTAGTGTTATATTACTTTGTGAAAGATGATTCGCCTCATACCATTTCTACCCTTAACATCGTAGTGGGATCCTAACACAACTCGCTAGAAAGGGGGGAACTGCGACTAATTACTTATCTATTTAACTCTTTGTGGGTCCACGCTACGTTAACTAATAAAATACGCGAATAAAATCAAAATATAATCCCAAACACGTGGATTTAAATAACCACATAAAGAGCACAAATGCGCACACAACGTGTAAACCATAATGTCAACCCTTTTACACAAATATAAATTATATCATTTTACTCCTACATCCCACCGCAAAAATCGTTCACACACAGGGAGTATAACCCTCTGAATTTAAATCTCTAGCATTCGTCTATCCACAACAAGAAAATAAAAAAACAATCATCACTATCCCTGTCTTATTGACACCAGGCTTATATAGATGATCCTGCGTTTTTACTCGTCGATTAATATAATTATCCACTTAATGATTTGCATATGTATGCAAGTATCTCACCACGACTGAACAGATATAGGCACGGGTGCGAATAAACAAATAGATCTCAATTCAACAAAAAGCTGCACTTCTTGAGGTGTAAAACTCCGCCTCGCCGGAATTTAAAGAAATGGGCCATTCTACGTCGTCGGAATTCACCTCTATGGCAAAATAAACCAGACGGAAGGTCACATGCTCCTCATAACGTCGCGCACATTGCCGGAGATCAAATCGCCCACACAACGAATACGGCGCTAATACAAAGTATCCCAAGGCCTGTCAACCTATCACATAAATCCTTCTTTAATGGCCTTTAATGATGATTCCTGTCTTCAAACTTGACTCTCGCAACAATCCACACATCTATGCACATTCTCTAGCCTATTACTGTAACTATATAGAAATAGAAGATCAAGACAACTTAAATAATATCTATAGTCCAAAAATGTTATATAGAAGCTGGAGAAACTGTTCTAAATCCAACAGCTTGTTTTCGCCCATATCCAAAGATATAAATATCGAAGAATTAGGATTAACTCATACTAAAAAATGTATTCCATTTGTGTCCGGAAAAAGAATAAATATCCATAGCAAACTTTATCCATATTCCATAAAATAAATTAAACCAATTAATAGAATATATTTACAGTGTACTAAGAAAAGAGAACAAGAACTAGAAAATATAGGAATCCAAGAAAGAAAACTCTATTATTTGGAGCAAAGAAGATCTATACAAGAGGGATATAAGAAAGAACTTGAAAAGAACAACAAATATAAGAAACAGGAGAATAATTACGAGATTATTTTAAGAAACGTTGTATCAGATGAGACAAACGGATAAATATATATCATATAAGCTCGTTGGACGTCTCCATCTCGCGAATTAATTCATGTACTTCCATAAATTTCTGTCATTCTTAACCTAGAGATACTTATAAATACTTATCTAACCAAGGATACCATTGAAAAGATTAAACAAATTCATCTAACAGCTCTGTATTAAATTGAAAGGTCTTGAAAATAGAGCGAAAATTGAATATCCTATAGAAAATCTGGCTATCTCTCCACCCAACTAATCTAATTAATCAATATGGAATATTTAAAAGGCCTTTGATCTCAAGGAAAATATAAGTCATTGCTATATACATTATTTCTGTTGAATATAGAAAATGATTCAGAGATGCTCATTATTTGTAACAAATTATTAAATTAAAATCACGTTTGTGTTTCACAACATAATTCCTTAACTTCTTCCCCTAATTGTTATACACTACATTGCAGGTCTATTCAAAAGTTTTCAGTTTGTTTTGCCTGCATCTCTCTGTTAACATTTCATAATTACAATTAAATCACATGTATTAACCTTTCGTATAAGGAAAGCATTCGTTTTCTCATTCACTTTTGTCGAGTATTTCAGGCTGTATGTCCTTTACATTCATATACACAAGGAAGAAAAGTCTTCTTTTCGCTAGTGTCTTTACGTCGCACCGACACAGACAGGTCTTATGGCGACGATGGGATAGGAAAGGCCTAGGAGTTGGAAGGAAGCGGTCGTGGCCTTAATTAAGGTTGTCTGTTGAGAAAATGGGAAACTACGGAAAACCTTCTTCAGGGCCGCCGACAACTCGTTACAATTTTAAATAAATATAGAAGGACACTTATTCTAGCAGATAGGACCTTAATTTTTTAATATTAAAAACTATAAATATTTTAATAAAACAGATCTTAGAATATTTGAACTATATAGAAAGACACTTATTCTAGTAAACATTCTCATAAAATCTCCTTTAATAGAAGAAGAAGAGACAGAAATATGTATTAACTAAACGGGGGAGTCTCTCAGACGCACCTTTCTAATGTACAACCAAATATAGAATATTCTTCTTTATAATATTCTTTTGTATCTTCTTCGCTTTCTTCCCTAGAATTCGAACACTCTTCTTCTACGTAACATTTGTTAATTGCCTATAAGAACCTTTTTTATATCTTTCTGTTTTAAACGTTTATTTAAAGCTTTTAATTCTACAAAAATATATTTTTCGTTATCATAAACTGTAATTTTTACACAACCATTTTTAAGTAAAATTAAATCCAAACATTCTCCTTGTTATGCTTTGTCTAGTAAGCTATTTAATTTTTCTCTTGTATATTGGTAATGTGTTTTATTCTTATAAAATAAATCTATCATATTGGCGTTAGTATCTTTATCCATTTATAACATAGAACAAAATATAAAATCTTACATTTTTAACAATCTATATATATATAAAAGTCATTGTATGTATGTGTGTGGGTGGGTTTGTACCACATCTCCTCCCAAACCATTGGAGCGATTTCAACCAAATTTGATACACTTATGACTTGGTATCAGGAGACAAACCGCGTGGGGGTAAGACATCCCAAACACCCCTGGGGACGGGGGGACGAAGGGGGTCTTATATAAAAATAAATGAAAATAGTGTCGAATCCATACTTTTCGGGGTCGCTGAGATCAATAGTGACATTCCAATTTGTTTAAAGTCCAAGTTCAGCCCCCTTTGGGGTGGGGGCGAGGGGGGAGTGATATATAAAAATAATCGAAAATAATGTCGAATACATAGTTTTCGGGGTCGCCAAAGTGAATAGCGACACTCCGGATTTTCAGTATCAGGAGACAAACCACGTGGGGGGGGGTAAGACACCCCAGGAACCCTTAGGGGTGGGGGCGAGGGGGGTCATAAATAAAAATAAACGAAAATAGTGTTGAATCCACACTTTTCGGGGTCGCTGAGATGAATAGCGACACTCCAATTTTTTTAAAAGTCTAAGTTCAGCCCCCTTTCGGGTAGTGGCGAGGGGGGAGTGATATATACAAATAATCGAAAATAGTGTCAAATACATAGTTTTCGGGGTCGCCAAAGTGAATAGCGACACTCCGAATTTTTGGTATCAGAAGACAAACCACGTGGGGGTAAGACACCCCAGGAACCCTTAGTGGCGGGGGGGCGAGGGGGGTCATATATAAAAATAAACGAAAATAGTGACAAATCCATACTTTTCGGGGTCGCTGAGATGAATAGTGACACTCCAATTTTTTTAAAGTCCAAGTTCAGCCCCCTTTGGGGTGAGGGCGAGGGGGGAGTGATATATATAAATAATCAAAAATAATGTCGAATACATAGTTTTCGGGGTCGCCAAAGTGAATAGCGGCACTCCGGATTTTTTGGTATCAGGAGACAAACCACGTGGGGGTAAGACACCCCAGGAACTCTTAGGGGCGGGGGACGAGGGGGGTCATATATAAAAATTAACGAAAATAGTGTCGAATCCATACTTTTCGGGGTCGCTGAGATGAATAGTGACACTCCAATTTTTTTAAAGTCCATTTCAGCCCTCTTTCGGGTGGGGGCAAGGGGGGAGTGATATATACAAATAATCGAAAATAATGTCGAATACATAGTTTTCGGGGTCGCCAAAGTGAATAGCGACACTCCGGATTTTCAGTATCAGGAGACAAAACACGTGGAGGTAAGACACCCCAGAAACCCTTAGTGGTGGGGGGCGAGGGGGGTCATATATAAAACTAACGAAAATAGTGTCTAATCCATACTTTTCTGGGTCGCTGAGATGAATAGTGACACTCGGAATTTTCTTAAAGTCCATGTTCAGCCCCCTTTGGGGTGGGGGCGAGAGGGGAGTGATATATACACATAATCGAAAATAGTGTCGAGTCCATACTTTTCGTGGTCGCTTAGGTAAATAGTGACATCCCGGGAATTTTGAAATTCCAAGTTCAACCCCCTTTAGGGGGGGGGACAAGGGGGGAGTGATATATAAAAATAATCGAAAAGAATGTCGAGTACCCTTCGGGGTCGCTGAGATGAATACTGACACTCCGGGATTTTTACTATCAGGAGACAAACCACGTGGGGGTAGGGCACTCCAGGAACCCATAGGGGCGAGGGGCGAAGGGGTGAGGTATAAAAATCATCGAAAGTAGTGTCGAATGCATACTTTCGGGGTCGCTTAGGTGAATAGTGACACCCCGGGATTTTTTAAGTCCAAGTTCATCCCCCTTTGGGGCGGGGAGCAAGGGGGGTGAGATATAAAAGTAATCGTATTTAGTGTCAAATATACAGTTTTCGGGGTCGCCGATGTGAATAGTAACACTCCGGAATTTTAATATCGGGAGACAAACCACGTGGAGATAGGACACCCCAGGAACCCTTAGTGGTAGGGGGCGGGGAGCTTGAGATATAAAAATCATCAAAGTAGTGTCGAACACATACCTTTCGGGGCTGCTGAGATGAATAGTGACATTCCAATTTTTTTTAAGTCCAAGTTCAGACCCTTTGGGGTGGCGGCGAGGTGGAAGTGATATATACATGTAATCGAAAATAGTGTCGAATACATAGTTTTCAGAGTCGCCAAAGTGAATAGCGACACTCTCGGATTTTTAGTATCAGGAGACAAACCACGTGCGGGGTAAGACACCCCTGGAACCATTAGGGGCGGGAGGCAAGGGGGAGTGATATATAAAAATAATCGTAATTAGTGTCGAATCCACATTTTTTGGGATCGCTGAGATGAATAGCGGCAGTCCGGAATTTTAGTATCATGAGACAAACCACGTGAGGGTAAAACACCCCAGGCGCCCTTAGGAGCGGAGCGGGGGGGGGGGCGAGGGGCTGATATATAAAAATCATGGAATGTATTGTCCAATCCATACTTTTCGGGGCCACTGAAATGAACAGTGTAACTCCGGAATCTTTTAAACCAAGTTCAGCCCCCATCGGGGAAGGGGGGGGGGGAGGTATATAAAATTATCGAAAATAGTGTCGAATCCATAGTTTTCGGGGTCGCTGAGATGAATAGTGGCACTCTGGATTTTTAAAGTCCAAATTAAGGCCCCTTTTTGGTGGGTAGTTAGGAAGGGAGTTAGATATAAAATAATCGAAAATAATGTCACATCCATGGTTTTAGGGGTCGCTTAAATGAGGAGTGACACTCCGGTTGTCGTTTAAGTCCAAGTTGATCCCCAATTGCCAGGCGGGTGAGAAGAGGTCAAGAACAGAAACTATCCAAATGACCGAGATTAAGGATGTTTTTTTTTTGTACGTTCCAGTATAACTGTCGCACCTGCTACGCAGGCGTAGCAGGGGGAGAGGTGATACTCCCACGTGGCGCGTCCCAGGTGGCGGATAGGGGGGTCCTAACCAGCTTGCCGGCGGACTTCAGGGAAATAAAATACCTCTCGCGGACCAAACACACTACCCCCTGCGGGTGGGGGACGCACATGTAGAATACACCCGCGGTATCCCCTGCCTGTCGTAAGAGGCGACTAAAAGGGGCGACCAAGGGCTGACTGAATTAGAACCATGAAACTAATTTTGAATCGTACCATCACCCGGGGAACACCATAGGTTGCCTGTACTTGCGAGTAGTACCACTAAATTCGGTACGAAATAGGTTTGTGATTAGTAGCAGTTAAAGCCTGGCCTGGTGGATTCCAGTACCCGTGCGTCGTACCCATGTGTGCAACACCGCGGGTCTGGGCGTAGCCTGTGAGTTGTACCACTATATGAGCAGCACCGTGGGTCTGCGTTGCCTGTGATTAGTACCCACTATGTGAGGAACACCACGGGAATACCGGCGCCCGTGTTTAGTACACCTAGGTGGGGAACCTTCTCGGTTTGCGTTGACTCTGAGTTGGGCCATTGTGTGAGACACATCATAGGTCTGCGTTACTTGTACGTATTGCAATACTTGTGAGTAGTACCATCTTTTGTGGAACACCGTGAGTCTTAGCTACTCCTGATTAATACCCCAACATGACACATACCATGGTTCTATTTTACTCGCGACATGTACCATTCTGTGGGGCCTTAGACGTGGATTTTGCACCCCCTTTAGACACCAAGCATCATTGTGCTTTATAAGTGGTTCCTTGGTCGGTAATAATGTTATTTTCGATCTGTATTGAGTCCGATCCACTGGTTTTTGTTTGTTTGTTTTGTGTTTTGTTGAGTTCCTGTCCATCCATTCATTCTTCATTCCATATTTTCTTTTTATTTTGGTCAGTGGATGCCTTTGCAATTTTTGTTCTTTCATTTCGTACCATTAGGGGCCGATGACCTTTGATGTTAGGCCCCTTAAAACAACAAGCATCATCATCATCATCAGTATAACTGTCAGCTGAACTTAATACAAATATTACCTACTACCTGTAAACATATTAAGGAGGAAAGACACCCCTAGAAGCCTTAGATAATGGGACGAAATATAATTAAGACTGAAAATGATCGATATTAGTGTTGAATCCATACGTTTCGGGACTACGGGAACAATTTCAAACAAACTTGGTCACTTATGACTTATTATCAGGAGACAAAGTGCGTGGAGGTATGACAACCCTAGCACACCTACGACGGGATGAGATGTAGAAATAATCGAAAATAGTGTCTAATCCATTCTTTTCGGGGTCGCTGAGATGAATAGTAACGCTCCAATTTTTTTAGAAGTCCAATTTCTGCCTCCTTTCGCATAGCGGTGAGAAAAAGTTAAAAACAAAATTTCGAAAATGACCGAGAGAATGGATGCATGTGTGTATACTGGACCTACTGTCTGGGGTAAGAGACTCCTAGCCTCTAAAGTAGGGGCGAAATGTAAAAATTAACCGAAAACTACTGAAATTTGTGTCTAATCCATAGTTTTCGGGGTCGCTGAGATGAACTGTAACACTCTGGATGCCGTTTAAGATAAAGCTCAGTCCTACTCGGCAGGCAGGATGAGAACTGGCAAAAAATTGAAAACGTCCAAAGGGACAGAGTTTAAGGATGTATGTGTGTATGTTCTAGCATATCTCTCAATCAAACTTAACTTACTATATAGAAAACATTACTGTGGAGGTCAGATACGCCTAGCCCCCGCTGGTGTTGGGGAATGAGAGGGGCTGACGTGCAAAAATAAGTAAAACAACCAATATTAATGTCGAAATCCATTGTTTATGTGTCGCTGATACGAACTGTGACGCTGTGGATAGCATTTAAGTCCACGTTCAGCCTCCATCGAGGCAGGAGCTGAGAAGGGCTTAAAAGTAAATAGTATAAAATGACCGAGATTAGTGTTTACTCGATAATTAAATAATCTAAAACTTGAAGTCAGATACATCTAAATAACTCTAAAACTACATGATAAGTCGAAAAATCAACATCTCAAAAGAATTCTATAAGCATTCACTTCACACTTAACTAACTGGTAATACAAACATTAAAGGTAAACATTCAAAAACTAACCGGGCAACGCCGGGTACTACCGCTAGTGTGTTAATAAATGTTGTTGTTTGCACATAATTGGACAGCACCTCAGAGCAACATCGCAAAGAGTAAAAGCTCGAAGGGGGGGGGGGGGGGACAACACCCCCCACCTTCGACCAACCAAAAGTCTGTGCAGGCTGGCAGCAAGAGGTCGGCGAAAGCCGTGCCCCAGCCAGCGGAGGCGGCATAGTCGACCGGGGCTGGGAAACCACCTCCCAGCCCGTCTAAACTAGAAAAGAAGAAGGCGAAGAAGAGCGCCCGTGCTGAGCGCTCTCGGACTTCCCCTGCGAAGGAGAAGTCATGCCCCCCGTGTGGGTGGTATGAGTCTGCGCCGGGAGGTGCTCCTGCTCCCAAACCTGCGCGCTCTCCTCGTAGGGTACCTACTCGCCCCCGAAAAGCGTCGAAGTTCTGGACGGCACCCCTGCCATCTTTTGTTGACGGGATGGATGTCGCGCTGTTCTCTATATCTACGGATGTAGAAGTAGATAGTGTTTTGGGATTACGAGCATTTTGTCGCTCATAACCTAACACTCTTTTTATAGTCCACACTATGGCACTGTTACAGTGGAATTGTAACGGTTATGACAGGCATCTTGCTGAGTTACGTCAGCTCATTAGTGAGTACGCAGCGAGTATAGTCTGTATTCAGGAGACCAACTTCAGACCTGGTCATCATACGGTCTTGAGAAATTTCAGACTATACTCGACAGAACGGTACTATGCTCACCGGGCTTCCGGTGATGTTGCCATTTTTGTACGTTCTGATACCTACAGCGAAGAGGTTCCATTAAGAACCCCACTCGAGGCAGTAGCTGTTCGCGTTCCGCTGCCCGTCATAGCAACAGTGTGTAATATTTATTTTCCACCAGGCCAGCATCTGAACATAAATGATGTCGCTGATCTTATAGATCAGCTTCCACCTCCCTTCCTCTAATAGGAGGATTTTAACGCCCATCACCACATATGAGGCTCTGAGACGCCTTGCCCCCGGGGAAGAGAGCTGGAAACACTACTAACAGATTTGGATTTATGTATTTTGAACACAGGGGAACCAACTCACTTTAGTGTACTTTACGGCACATATTCTCGCATAGACGTAAGTCTATGCAGCCGAACGTTGGTTCCACTGTTTCGGTGGAATGCACACGATGATCTCTGTGACAGTGACATTTTTCCCATCATTCTTACTTTGTTGTAACATAAACCCGTCGAGGTTTCCCTCGATGGATTCTTAAACATGAATGGCCAAAGTACACATCACTAGCTGTCTTTAACGATGATATCAGGCGGACCGTCCGCGAGAAAATAACTTACGTCACCCAAGTTATTCTTGCGGCTGCTGAGGAGTCCATTCCGTTCTACTCGGGGACTCCTCGCCGAAAGCTCGTTCCTTGGTGGAACGATGAAATAGCAGCAGCCATCAAAGAACGCCGTCGCGCTCATAAGCGTTACCGTAGACAGCCTACTGTGGCCAACTTGTTAACATTTAAGAAACTCCGCGCTAAGGCGCGAGTTCTTATTCGACAAAGTAAGAAGGCTTCATGGGAGAGATATGTGTCGTCTATGACGTCACATACTATATCATTCCAAGTGTGGACTAAGCTTCGACGGATTTCGGGTATCCAAGTATCATCTGCTGTACCGGGAATTTCCATTGCAGGCAGTGCCGCCACTGACCCTCTCGCTATTGCTGACCATCTAGCTAGTCATTTCGCGGATGTGTCTGGCTCCGGGAATTATCATCCTGATTTCCTCCCTCTGAACCGGGGTGCAGAACGTCATCACTTTAGATTTGCCACCCAAGCTTCAGAGGACTACAACGTGCCCTTTACGGTGTGGGAACTCCGCAGCGCCGTAGCGCTTTGCAACGACACGTCTCCTGGACCGGACAACATCCATAACCAGATGTTGAAACACCTTAGTGATGATAGTTTACTATATCTCCTTCGCGTGTTCAACCGAATCTGGATAGAGGGTGATTTTCCGTCTCAGTTGGCGAGAGGGCATAGTCATTCCTGTCCTCAAGCCTGACAAGGATCCTAAGTATGCAGGAAGTTACAGACCAGTTTGTCTTACAAACTGCCTGTGTAAGCTATTTGAGAGGATGGTAAATCGCCGACTCGTGTGGTGTCTGGAGAAACAAGGACTCTTGTCCGAGTACCAATGTGGTTTTCGAGCCGCTCGATCCACCACTGACCACTTGGTACGCCTGGAGAGTTCTATCCAGGATGCCTTTCTCCGCAAACAGCACTTGGTAGCTGTTTTATTTGACTTAGAGAAGGCCTACGACACCACATGGCGATATGGTATCCTTTCAGTCCTGCATCAATGGAGATTCCGAGGTCACTTGCCGGTATTTGTTGCGAATTTTTTGTCCCTCCGTCTATTCCGTGTCCGAGTAGGGAGGATATATTCCCAATACCACGTTCAAGAAAATGGAGTCCCACAGGGATCGGTCCTTAGTGTCACTCTGTTAGCGATTGCCATGAACGGTATTGTCGCTGCTGCTGGTCCAGCAGTAATACCGTCCCTATATGTGGACGATTTTGCTCTGCACTATTGCTCGTGCAGTATGGCAGTCGCAGAGGGACAATTACAGCAAGCTATTAGGAGGATTGAGCAGTGGACCTTAGAACATGGCTTTCGGTTTTCTGCCACAAAGACCTCTGTTGTCCACCAGGTGAGTTGACAATCTTTGGTGTTACTACAGAGCTTTTGCAGGAGAAGTCTGCGGTTGACCGTGTCATAAGCCGCTGACAATTCGATGAATACCGCCCCCGGTGATTTGTCGTCTCTTGAAACCGTCTTCAATATGTTGTTTCTGTTTCAGGACTTGTGATGTGCAGCTCTTCCTCGTCCTGAATCCAGCTTGCTGAAATATAAGGAGTGGCTCTAGTATTCCTGTTAGTCTGTGAGGTATAAATCTCTCTAGCACATTAAAGAGATGGCATAACTTTTAGAGTCGTCCCGATCTTTGCAGCGTTTGTGAACGACAATGACTCTAGCTTTCCTCCAGATTTTCGCGAGTTCACAGGACTGAACACAGTTGCTCAATAGTTCAGTAAGCCATTTAATTGTTACAGGTACACATTTCTTAATTTGTTCAAATATTATATCATCCAAACCAGCTGCTTTACCATTCTTACACATCCTCAGTACTGTTTACAATTTCAAAACAATGAAATTTAGAGTAAGAATACCCTTGTCTTGATCTAATTGTCGGATAATTTTCTTCTTTGCAGATTTAACAAATCGAGGTTGTTTGCCATTTAATAAGAGCTGATGATCAATTTGGTCTGCCTACAAGTTGGCATGTGAAACATGTTGGACAGGATCACTGTATAGGCGCCGTAGAACTCTCCAAACTTCTTGGCTGTTTCTGCTCATATCACACCCTGTCATAAGATTTAACCATAGTTGTCTTTTTGTCTCAGGGACAGAGAAAAAAACTGCGTCAGATGCACGAGATGCTTCATCACTGAATGGATTTTCTTCATATAGGCTATTACAATTATTGTTCTAAAAATTGGTATATTAAAAACGTGAATCAGAGGAAATGTTAAAAATAGACATTTTGAAAAACGAAACCCATGGGTTGTCCGTTTAGTTAAGTGAAACTGACCTGTGTATTTCTTTCAATACTTAAAAAACGTTACTTTTCCCCATAATCATGAGCCCAGAAACCCGCATGTTTCGAGAGGATATTATAATGTACTTGACTTCTCAATCGAGTCCATTCGGGGATGCAGAATAACCCACACTGTGGCATTAGTTCATAGCAGCTCTTGCTGTAATTTGTACGCCTCTTACTCATCATTTTCAGTTTAAAAAGGTAATCCCGTACACGGGACCAGCCTGGTAGAGTAGACTGCAACAATATTAAGGTTAAGGAGGAATCAAAATAAACTTCAATAAGCAGGAGTGCCCAAGTATAGTGGCTTGCGTTGACTCAACAAGGGTTTCAGCTACCGCCCAATCAATAAACGGAAAATAAAATGGTATGAAATAAAAAGAAAATACGCATTTTTCAATTTATTTCTTCATTGGCGGGAAACGGACATTTGTGTGTCCAGAAGATTACCTAAGGGACGCCGTGACATGGATCTCGATTCCTGTACATCCCGCGAAAATCTGGGTAATATAGCATCCCCACGACATAAGCCTAAATTTCTTAAAGTTCGAACCTTCAATAATAATATTGCGCCAGATTGTTTGATTGATTGATTGATTGATTGATTGATTGATTGATTGATTGATTGATTGATTGATTGATTGATTGATTGATTGATTGATTGATTGATTGATTGATTGATTGATTGATTGATTGATTGATTGATTCAGTGGTTCACTCAGTTTTTGTTGAACGTAAAAAAACCGCATCGTGTTTTATGTGCCATACCGTAAGTTTAATAATAATAATAATAATAATAATAATAATAATAATAATAATAATAATAATAATACGTACGGCACTTCCTGTGCGACGATTAACAGGCCAAAGTTCGCCGATTTGATGGTCGATTATGATTATCCAGAAAGTGGGTTCCCCATGCTTTTCAAAAATTGTGGCATTTTAAATTTCAGGTTTCCTGCACCACCTCAATTACAGTTAAACTCTCCCCAGAGGAGTTCACGATTCCAAACTTTGGTCCGGCATGCCTTCAAGTTACTGGATCGAATTCGCACTCGGATTTTTACTGCCTGTTCTCTCTCTATGTTATCATTAGTTCTTCTCCGACTTCGTTTATGATTGCTTTATTTTCTGTAGAGACACTAATTTTCCGAGGGCTAGAACTTTTCACCACGTACCTACTACGTTGGCGTAACAGGGGGAGAGGTGATACTCCCACGTGGCGCGTCCCAGGTGGGGATAGGGGGGTCCTAACCGGCTTGCCGGCGGACTTGAGGGAAATAAAATACCTCTCGCGGACCAAACACAGAACACCCTGCGGGTGGGGGACGCTCATGCAGAATACACCCGCGGTATCCCCTGCCTGTCGTAATATGCGACTAACAGGGGCCCAAGGGGCTCTCAACTTGGGAGTGTGGATTGGCGACCACGGGGCCCTTAGCTGAGTCTTGGCATTGCTTCCACTTTGTGCCAGGCTCCTCACTTTCGTCTATCCTGTCTGATCTCCCTTGGTCAACTCTTGTTTTTTCCGACCCCGACGGTATTAGAGCATTCGAGGCCTAGAGAGTCTTTCATTTTCACGCCCTTCGTGGCCCTTGCCTTTCTTCGTCCGTTACTTCATCTTTCGAAGTGACGGATCCCTTCTTTGTTCTTCTTTTATCTCTCTCCTTACCCCCCTGTGGGTGGGGGACACAGACGAATAATACACCAACGGTATCCCCTGCCTGTCGTGAGAGGCGACTAAAAGGAGCGACCAAGGGATGATTGAATTAGAACCATGAAAACACTTTTGATTCGTACCATCACGCGGGGAACACCATCGGTTGCCTGTACTTGCGAGTAGTACCACTATATTCGGTACAAAATGGGTTTGTGATTAGTAGCATCCTGGCCGGGGGGTTTCCAGTACCCGCGCGTCGTACCCATGTGAGCAACACCGCGGGTCTGGGCGTTGCCTGTGAGTTGTACCACTATATGAGTGACACCGTGGGTCTGCGTTGCCTGTGATTAGTATCCACTATGTGAGGAAAACCACGGGGCCCGTGGGACCGGCACCCTTACTAGTACACCTAGGTGAGGAAACTCATCGGTTTGCGTTGGCTCTGAGTGGCGCCATTGTGTGAGAAACACCATAGGTCTGCCTTATCTGTACGAAGTACAATACTTGTGAGTAGTACCGTCTTGTGTGGAGCACCGTGAGTTTGGTTACTTTTGATTAGTACCCCAACATGACAAATACCATGGTTCTACTTTACTCGCGACATGTACCATTCTGTGGGGCCTTAGACGTGGATTTTGCACCCCTGTAGACATCGAGCATCATTGTGCTTTACGAGTGGTCCCTTGGTCAGTAATATTATTATTTGCGATCCTTTTTTGAGTCTGATCCACAGTTTTTGTTTGTTTGTTTTATTTTTTGTTGGGTTCATGTCCATCCCTCATTCTTCATGACATTTTTTTATTTTATTTTGGTCAGTGGATGAAGTTGAAATGTTTATTTCATTTCGTACCATTAGGGGCTGATGACCTCGATGTTAGGCCCCTTTAAACAACAAGCATCATCATCTTCATAGAACTTTTCATATCAGCCTTCTTCATTCTGATAGATATTTTCACTGTGATATGAGATAATTAAAAGAAAAGTGTGCTCAGGAGCGTCCTTAAGGTGCACGTCAGGTAATGTTAGCAGAACTGCTCCTGTAAAGGGTCACAACTCGCCAGATCAAGAAGTGGTGGCACCATGAATTGAACCGTGTCCTTTGCCTTGCTATTTTTGGTACAGAACCTTTTTCGTATTCTCCTATTTCGGTTTAGTATTGTGTGGTTCTAATTGTGTGAAATTTTTAATAAAGCATGTCCAAGAAGTGTGACGCTTTTTGTAACACTAGCTTCATTTGCAAATCAAAATACATAGACACATGTTCTTGTACAGCCGCTCAAATAAACAAATAATGGGCGCATTATATTGCACGTTCCAGGCATTTACTATTTCATCAGACCTAATTATTATCAAAGCAAACGCCGTGGAAACACACAAAGTCATTGTATCTCTAGTTTCTTGAGCGACTGTACACAGGAAACTTCGCATTTTCTACTGTATACTGCCTCCTAGACCTTATCTAAAACGCGTGTAGGCAGTAGTCAGGAACTCTTCTTAACTCATCCATTAGAATTTTCTCATGCCCTTGGGCAACATATTTGCTTTCCCGGACACACACTTCTGAATCTAGGGCAGTTTTGGGCTTATTCTTTTATTTACAATAATACTGTTTACAGTCTACCCCAAACCATTCGATCTTACTTGTTTTGGGTGTGTTGGGAGTATCGTTTTCTCCAGTTGAAGAGTATTTGGCACAAATACTTGGGGAGTCGTGCAGCTGTAAGCTTGCACTTGGGAAATTGTGGGTTCAAACCCCACCGTCGGCAGCCTAGAAAATGGTTTTCCGTAGTTTCTCATGCTCACACAAGGCAATTGCTAAGGCCGTACCTTAATTAAGAGCAAGCCTGCTTCCTTCCCACTCCTAACCCTTTCCTACCCCATCGTTGCCATAAAACCTATGTGTGTTGGTGCTACGTAAAACGACTTGTAAAAAAAAACATTCTTGGTGCTACGTCAGTCAATCTTACTTCATTACCTCAGTGTTTTTATTGTTTCATGAAGAATCCTTTCACAGTCACGGAGAAGCATAAGGCATTTTTATGAACTCTGAATGACAGGAAATATTACGCATTGATCAGTACATTAATGTCTGATTTCCTGTGTGTCTAGTATATTTTGGTTGCAAATACAACTAATCTCTTGAAGAGGACCCGCGAACATCCTCTCTAACAGCGATATTAACCAAGACGCAGTACACATAAAAGTAGCGATTTCCATCACAATCCGTTGAAAACGTTGCGATATTTGCTTTGTGCAGTTCTTATCATACTCCATGGTGTGCTTAGTTACCAACTCGAAACAATAGAAGAAATCATTCGTTAAATGTTTTGGAACTACTTTGGTTATAAGTGCAGTCTAAACATAATATTGTGGGATATATGTGTGGTATTGAAATTACAAGAATATTTATCATATTTCTGTACTCGTTTGATTTCTCCAGCATATCATAATTCTTACAATTTCAAAAGAAATATCAGAAGTTACATCTCCTGTGGACGAAGAATATACCCGTGGTAACGCCTGCCTGTCATAAGGGGCGACCAAGGGATGCTGAAATTTGAACCATGAGGTTACCTGCGATTAGTACCATCATGCGAGGAACACCATGAGTATAATTTACCATTATGTGAGGAATACCATGGGTCGTGGGTGGAATACTACAGGTTTACAATACCCGAGTATAGTACGCCACTATGACGGAGGCTTCCCTCTGTCCAGGTTCGGTTGAAACTCGCCAAGGAGATAAAAAGAGGCTAACCTCCCTGGGGTGTTTCACTATCTGGTTGTGGACATCGTAGGTCTGAATTTGGAGGAAAACCTCGGGTCCGGAAGTTGCCTGTGATTAGAAGGCCTACCACTGCATGAGCGACGCCGTGGATCTGCGTTGCCTGCGAATAGTACCCACTACGTGAAGTACACCACGGGATGGTACGGGTCCCTGTGATTAGTACAACTATGTGAGGAACACCGTGAGTCTTCGTTACTTGTGATTAATAACGGTACATGTGAAATACCATGATTCTACTTTACTGGTGATGTTTAACATTATGAGGGGCCCTTAACCTTGATTTTAGACCCCTTTAGGCAACAAACATGATCGATTCAGGATTGTGCTTTGGAAGCAGCCCCATGGTCAGTATAAGCCATTGTTTTAATTTAGTTTCTGGGAAACTGCAGGTCGGAACCACCGATAGTTTTAAGTTCGTAATCATTGTTCGCTGCTGTCGTTTTGTATTATAGTCAGTGGAGTGATTTTGGAATTGTATCTAACTTTTAATATCTTGAGTTGGATCCGCTGATTAGTTTATATTCATATTCACCAATTTAACCTTCATGGAAGTCACCACGGTGGAGGTCATGGCACCATTTACCGACCATAGGAACTAGACAACTGACACGAATTTGTAAAAGACAAAATGTAATCAAAAGTTCCGGTCAAAGGAATACTTCACTTTGTATAGCACAATTAAATGCATATTTTATTAATATAAAATGTCTTTTTATTGCTGTTTTTAATGTCATCAGTATCTGGACAAAGAAGACAAGAATGAAATAGTAAGGCTCGGCATTCTCAGGTGGAAAAATGTGAGTCTCAGCTGGTGATAAGTGTCCTCCATGCATGTCATATCTTGTACGCACCTTTTAAACACTCGAGAATGTGGGATGAGGGGGTTATATTACGGAAAATGTGTTATTTGAGAGTAACCTCTTTTCATAAGCACTTATTCTTGCCAAAATTGAACAAGATAAGGCTTGATATTAAACTCCAATACTGAAATTCAAACAGCCCATTACTCAATAGTAAAGTTGACACCTGTAATTTCCTAGCGGGAAGGTATTAATTGCTTATATAAAACTGATATCAAGTCATAAATTCTTCTTATAACACAATGACAACCGTAGGCTTAGCACCTCGTATCTGAGTTGCACATTTCCAGAGTAGGTATTGTCCCCGTACTAGGTCTGCGGGTGAATAAGAGACACCCCGGGGGTGCTCAGTTCGACAGGACTGCTGACTTAATAAATGCAAGTGGCAGGATTGACTTAAGGTTCGGAAAATAAGAATGTTTTAAGTATAGAGAACATATCACACCTTTATTCAATTAAAATAAAATATTTGCCATCCTGGCATCTATGATGATGAAAATGATCGCTACGTTACGTTAATTTACTACTGATCTTGATGTGACAAAAAAATACAAACAAATGGGATGGTACACGTAACTTAATTTTCCCTACTATTCTAACAGAGTGTTGAATATAACATAATCTGTTTTTTTCTGTTTGAAAATATTAATTTAGTAATTTAAAATTTAATATATTTGAAAAATGAGTCCTTGTGTAGAATTCCCCGAACAATCTGGAAAAATGCATTAAATTTTAACGAAGTGTATAAGAGAAAATATCCAAGATTAGTAAGTTTACTACTTTGACAAAAGATTAGTGAAATTCTGTTCGTCAAAATTATATTAACATCTAAATGAAAATTTGAATTTGCCTTTGTTTTCTGAAAGTTAATTCGAGACGTCGAGTATATCTATTCACGTCTTCCCACTTATTTCCTCGTGAGAACTAACAACAAAACTTATTATCGCGTGGTCATTATATGAAGAAAAATTAGCATCATGACTCCTCGGAAAAGTCAATAAATAGAAAAAATATATTTCCTCAACGTGGAAATACTGTCCACACAATGAATTAACACCATCAAAGTATCACAAATCACCACAACACAAATGCACAGAAAATAAATGTCTTAACACTAGAAAATCTTCTAAATCTACGACTAGCTACAGGGGAATGCCAAAGAAAGAAATATCTACACGTCACGTTCGGGTATTAATCAATATCACCACTCTCCCATTAGCACGTTCAAAAATATTAAAAGGTAAAGTCTCCACGTGAGTACGAAATATGACATCGAAAAGTGAGCTCGCCTGGTTTCGAACTGTAACATTATTAGGATATTCAATTGAGGGTCTATTTTCCAGACCTAAGGTCCTCCAGAAAGTTTTACACGTACCTTAAACTTAGAATTACTGACTTTCATGAGCATTATTAGGATATTATCCTGAATTATGGAGTACATCGATCAACATGGACTTATCCTTATCATCAGAAGACATTACTACATTAACTACACCTCGTATAATCTCGAAGATTCAGTATTTCCATTATACCGTGATCAACATCATGTATAAAAACATCACTGCATTAACACGTGAAAATTCAATATCACAAAGACTCATATCGCACGTACCAATTCCACATAAATTACACGTACAGTACAACATCATTATGACGACAATAACTCATCGCAACCACTTATCACGCAATATGTAGTCAGGAAAACTATAAGAACCTGTTATCGTCCCAAAACAATTGTTATCCTCATTAAATTTGTCTCGATGATTAAATAATACATTTGTCATCATATACCACAACGCATGTACTCTAAATAAATCCATACACTCGATTCGGAATTAATATCCTGATGACATGCTATCGTACCCACGAGGTACGAGTATAAGTCCGATGTATCATGAAAATGTTAAAAATATTGGAAAAATATCACCCCGATAAATTCATCTAACACGGATTAACTCACTATCATAATGAAATTCGTACTATGAGAAAGGATGGTTCTGATAACACATGGATAACTTCAACTGATCCATCATCTTCGAACTCAACAACACGTGGTCATGAATGAAGCAAGTATACAAATTAAGCTACAAGTCCTATCTCACACATAAGAAATAACCAGTGAAACACCGTGAAAAATAAATCAACTAGATATTGTACACCAAATCTAAAGAAAGATTAAGGGTAACAATAAAGAGCTACATAGAAAAGATATAAATAAGACGTTGTCGACTTAACTTATTTTGTTGTCTTCATGTCGAAGTTCTGGGGTCCTCAATCACACATTCTAAGGCTGAAGTCCTTGCATTTCCCCGCTGCCGACGCTGGTCGATGGGTTTAGAATCTCATGATGGAATGTGTGGAGTCTCTGGCACGAACTTCCATCTTCTGGCGATGATAATGTAGAGGTACTCTTCCACGCTTACACTCTCGGAAGATTACTGAAACTTGTACCAAATGAATTCAGAGAAATCCTGAGCACACTTGCAATTTATGATGAAAAGAAAACGTACATTTAAGATTTATCTGTTATTTCGACGTCTATTTGTTGCACTAATTCAGGTCGTAGGTTTGTACAATTCGAAGAAAGCGTTGAACATAGGAATGAGTCCAATATACCCGATGATAGTATCCCCACTGACGTTCTGCGTTGAAATCCAGCTATCGAAGTGAACGAAGTGACTGCAGTGAGTAAACGATGAATATGTGAGAGCTTTTACTCTTATGACTTGCCTTAAGTATCGTCGCGTAGCACTCGTTGTAGGAAGTGAAGTTAATTCAAGTACTGAATTCTTATGGGGTTTGATTAAATGATTTCACCTTAATTTCTGCCGAAATACCATTGAAAAAATTTCAGTTATTAATTTTTATAATTCACACGTGACATTATTAACACGGTCCAGTCGAATATCATTCATGTGTACCTCCTTAATTATGCATATCACGCCACCAAAGATATAAATATTTCCTTTATTATAAATCGATGTGATTGCAGACGAACATATTATGGCTATTTTTATCTCTCGTCCGCTTTTATATTTATTTTTTATTTCCAGTCAGCCAGCTACCCCTTCAAGTCAGAAACAGGTTATCACCTGGCTAGGGAAACGCGCGCCACGCCGAGAAATCTAGCCCAGTAACACACCGACATATATTCACTCAGCCTCTCACCTTGATAAAATTTTATACTGGGATAACATTTTCAGATTATGTTCACTTCGTTAAATGTGATATGTATACATTGTCTATCTCACTGATCATTTACAGGTTTCTTCCTAATGAATTCAAGTACAGTCTCCTTTGCCTAAATGACCTCCAAACATCCGTCCATTGTCTGAAACTAATGTTGTTTCCATGCCACGAACTGCTATCTTCTTCGACGGAATAATCTGGGCCTTTTTTTCTTTCTTCATTCTTCTGATTTAAGATAAAGTCTCATGTTCGCAGCGTTAAATATAAATTGCTGGCGTGCATCGAGACTTTGTTCTTTGTAGGCGTTGTTCCCATGGTAACTTAATTTTCCTCTGGAGAGTGAGATATTGATTTTTACATAACGGTTTTTCTTCTGACGCCCTGGTTTTCAGGTATGTACCGTGGCGCTGACGGATTTAGTTCTCTATCCTGTCGCTGTTGATTCCGGTGTCGCTGGAATTCTGAACTCTCTGCTCCCGTCACATCTGGGTTTGTATCGTGATTATGGATGGCATCTTTCTATTTTACACCCTTCTCTGTTTCCTTCCTGAGTTCTTCAAGATACCGCATACTTTCCCTATGCCGGTTTTCCATATCATCCCTGAAATGCTTATAGTTCCGGTCAGAGTGATATCTCGGTCTCTCGTATGGCCTGTTCCTTCTGTAATTCTGGGGTCTGTCTTGTGCCCTGTAGTTTCCTCTTCGTCTGGCATTCTTTGAGTCTTCCTTCCTATCCTCTCTGGGTCTCGTTCTTCTTTCTTCCCATCGGCAATCGTATATTTTTTGATAATGTTTATACTCCTTGGGTTGATTATGACTTCCCTTTTCAGGCGACGAAGTCGAAGTTTGATTTCTCGGAGTGTCTATCATGTTAACCTGGTGGGTGTTACTCATGGGATTTTTCTGTACAGTCGAGACATTCATCGTATAATCAAGCTGTCTCAGTATATCCTCAGCCTGCACAGCTGTTTGGACATTGACAGCAATAAGTAGACGTTGCACTTCCGCAGGAAATTGTTTACTTATGGCCTGAACCAGTTCTGTTTCAGTGGGAGGCGTGTAGAGATCTTTCATACGTCGCACCTGGTTACAAAAGTAGTTAGCGTACTGAGTCTGCCCCGAGTTGGAATACTTCCTAGAATATAAATCTAAACGTAAGGATTGTTATAAATCCGCGCCACAGTATATTTGTAAAAACAGACGCTTGAAACCTTCGAAGTCCTCGAATGTGTAGCGCAAAGCATGGTACCAGTTAAGGACATCTCCCTGTAAAAATTTCTCCGCTGTCCGAAGATGTTTTTCGGTTGGGATCTTATTTTCACGGATGTACTCTTCAGGTCCCGGATGAAATTTTTAGGTGTGACCCCATTAAGGTTATTAAATTTTCTAGGCCTTTCCTCATTCATCCTGATAAGATTAATAATTTGAGGTACATTATGCGCCTGTGTATTGCCTACATTTGACACTGAATATTCGATATTTGTAACATTCGGAGACGATTCGGCTATCAGTGGTATCCCTTCTATTACACCAACTTTACCTTGCATGGCTTCTTCTACGTTACTTTGCCTATCCATTAGTGACGTCACCAAGACCCTCGTACTCCGGTCCTGTAACTTCAGAAACCCGATTTCTTTCTCTAATTTTTGAAGAGCATCAATGTTTTCTTCCATTTTCTGCTTCCCCGATTTAACGTCTCCGGCCAGATTAATTATTTGTTCCAGTATTTCGGACTTATCCTTGTCTATCATATTCTTAACGTCGCCAAACTGAAGTGAGAGATCATGAATTTCCATTTGGTTGACCGTGATAGTATCTTTTACGGATCTGAGATCGTCGTCCACCTTCTCCTTCATCTTCTTTATGTCTTATGTGACTTCTCCTTTAAAATTCTTCATTTTTTCGGATATCTCTTCTTGTGCAGTGGAAATCTCTACTTTCATCGCGTCTATTTCTTTCCTAACAGACTCAATGTTATTCTTCACCAGGACTACGTCACTCTGAAGAGCTGTAACCTTACCGGTAATAACCTTGTCATCTTCTCTAATTTGGCTTGTCAAGGTGACGACTTGTTCCGGGGTTTTCTTCTGATTTTCCCTGCATTCTAACACAATGTTATCTGTACGGCAACTTGTTTCCTCCATTTTGGCGTATAGTTCATCACGACCCTTTTTCGCCTCTTCTTGTATCGCTGCACCCATAATATTCTTCCTCCCATGACTCTGTTCCACCGGTCTTTTCCTACCCTCTACCCCACATTTCCCATTCCTACCCTTTCCTTTCCCGCTATTTCCACGCTTCTCAGGAACAGTTCCCTGTTCTTCATCTTCCCTCTGTTGTTCTACCGGCAGTGACTCGTACCGATTTCTCACAGACACGTGTCCTGAATTCTGATCCTAAATAGAGCGCTGCAATCTATTTCCCCTTAAAACATTAGACCACCTGACTTCTACAAATCCCCTCCCCCCTTTCTTTCCCATCCCTCTTTTACACCTACATTGTTTGAGGGAGGCCTACCTTCTTTCCTGTCTTCTGATAGAATCATAATAATCTCCCTCATACTCTCCAAATCCTCCTCCATACTCCTTAATGCCTGGCCACACCCACAGTTCCTACACTTGCACTCCTTAGCCATTCTTTACGGAATAATGAACAGAAGAGGAAAAACAAAATAACTTATTCTGTGCAAAATAAAAATTAAAGGAAAGAAATATTGTCTAGGATAGTACACAAAGATCACTCGACAATAAGGTAATTATTATAGGCTACTACTACACTACAATACTACTTAGCTGTACTAAATGTTTACCCTACAACACCCTAAAAGGATGAAAACAGCCGTTAATTACTGAATACTGAAAGGAATACACAAGAATTACACAATTCTAAACTGCATTTAGTCCTATCCTAATTACTACAACAGAATTCTATTAAAAGATTTTCTACATTTTCATCAGGTACTTCCACTATAGTACACACATACTTTACGATAAAAGAATAAGATTATCAAAAATGTAAATGCGTAGGCACATTATTATTGGTGTTATTTTATCATACTATACTACTCCAATACACACACACACACACACACACACACACACACACACACACACAATGATGCAAACGAATATATATAAGGCAAGATACTATCTAGTATACCGTATATACACTACAAATCTCAACGGAAATGTGGTTATATGATTTTTACTGCTGGTGGATTACTAATATTTTCCCTACTACGCGGAACGGAGAATAAAAGTGTCCTTAAATGCTGAAAAATAACAGGTTGTCTGCAATAATTTCTAAAAAGAAACTGTCAAAACTACGCTGGTGTGTTAAGTTGCAATATTATTGGGATATAGGAATTTGATTAACTTATTAACTTTTACTCTATGAATAAACGAAGGTGCAAAGTACAAAGTATGCCAGGAACTTAGAAATACAAATTATCGGAATACAGTAATCAGCTGATTCTTGTATTTATTTACAAAACTACAATATATACCTTTGATTTCGTCGCAATTAAGTTAAGTAATTTGTAATATTTGATGACATATCTGTGCATCAATAATTTTCATTAAAAGAATAAAGGATTTCAACCAGATAGAACTGCCGGACGCACTGACTTTTTTATAAAACAAAGAATATATAGATGATCTTACCATTGTGGTGGTTACAGTGGTGTTGTCTCATTAAATGCTCCTTTTAGACAGCTACCCAAGCATGGAACCATTATCCCACGTAGGCAGCAACCAAACCATGGAACCACGATGCCTTGTAGGCAGCAACAGGTCGTTGTACCATGTTCCTGTGTGTTGATTCTTGAAGATTTTGGAGCGAGGTAATCACTCTCTAATAGTGTAACTCGAGTCTCTAAGTTTAACTGTCCCCCGAGTTCTGGAATGATTCCATGTACAGTACTGCACTTCGTAATCGTAAGACAATATTTTTTAATCGTTGGCACAGCTCCGACTTAGAACCAGAATGTTAGTTTGGAAATATAAGTTGCACTTGTGTAATAAATTGTGGTTGTTTTCCACACACACACACACACACACACACACACACACACACACACACACACACACACACACACACACACACACACACACACACACACACACACACACACACACACACACACACACACACACACACACACACACACACACACACACACACACACACACACACACACACACACACACACACACACACACACACACACACACACACACACACACACACACACACACACACACACACACACACACACACACACACACACACACACACACACACACACACACACACACACACACACACACACACACACACACACACACACACACACACACACACACACACACACACACACACACACACACACACACACACACACACACACACACACACACACACACACACACACACACACACACACACACACACACACACACACACACACACACACACACACAGGAACAACTGCTGTACACTAGTACTAGTACTATGCGGTCGTAAACGATGTTTGCTAATCCAAGGGGTTGCATTAGACGCGTAGCGCTGAGGAACATGCTGCGAGCGACCGTCCGGTTGTTATCTCTTAATATTCTGACGTAACTTGCCTACTGGGAGCAGTGCTCCTGTGAAAATCAGTTAGTAGACATCCCATTCATCATTTGTATGTGCGGGACATTTATGAGTAGATAGCATGGCGCTCGCGAGCCGCCTGGTATATATCTGCGGGTATATCTTTGATAATTAAATTTCAAGCCCTCCACTAAATTACGATTTGACTCAGCGCGAATAAAATTACTTATTGTCTAGATTTTAGTGTGTTATTCTCTGAATTTCTATACCGATTTTCATGAAATTATTTTCGGCCCTTTTCTCGTGATGCGCCTACATGCATATATACATACATACGTACATACATACATACAGATAGACAGACAGACAGACAGACAGAATGACAGACAAACATACAGAAATTATGGGAATTTAAAAAGTGCATCTCCATGTTATTGTAGACACGACCGATACAGGAATACCATTCTTTTCAACTTCTGAGCAATTAATTTAATGTCGTGTGGCTATTCCCAGCAGAGTGTAGCCCTTGTAAGACAGATCCTCCGATGAGGGTGGGCGGCATCTTCCATGTGTAGGTAACTGCGTGTTATTTTGGTGGAGGATAGTGATATGTGTGGTGTGTGGGTTGCAGGGATGTTGGGGACAGCACTAACACCCAGCCCCCGGGTCATTGGAATTAACCAATGAGGTTACAATCCCCGACCCGGGCAGGAATCGAACCCGGGACCCTCTAATCCTTAGGCCAGTACGCCGACCATTCAGCCAACGTTCCGGACACTTCTGAGTAATGCAAAGACAAAAGTCTAATTATATATATACATATAAATGAATTTCAAACGACTTTTCTGTAAGATTAAAATGTTTCGTCACCTTAGAGGAAGTATTAGTATATAATGCAAGGTACTGAAATGAAATGGAACATCATAAAGTTATATTCAAAAGATATCTGTATTCTGCGGAAAATGACACTAACCCGCGGAATTGATTTCACATTCAAATAGGTGTAAAATTAACTGAGCATCATTAATAACTTTTCTATAGTTTTATGTAGTCGTAAAGTGCTTGCATGAGTGAGTTGTAACTAACAGAACAATACAAAACGGGGCACTCCGAACAGGACACTGAGGCCACATTCACTTTTTCACACATTTGTTCCCCAGTCTACTTGGTTTAGTACCTAAAATGGATTTTTTATTGCTAATTATTAGATCGATAATTTCTTATCAAAGGCCGATAGGGATGGTTGCCGGATATTTGCGGTCATTGAGGTATACTTGCGTCTACTCACAGAAATATCACAGTAATCGCAGGATATGTGCGGTCACTGCAGCAGGGGGTGGGCCTCATTAGCTTAATCTCAGGGTATGTCCGCTAATATGCCTGAGTTGCTTGCTAGTTCTAGATTAACATTCTGGATCAAATGTGATGGGAATGAGCACTTCAGAACATATAATTTACTGTCGACCAAATTATTATATGTACTTAAGTTTGGAGGTTGTTCATTAAATAATCAAGAAGCTCACAGAAAATCCTATGACGTCATCATTCTTCTCGCTTCATTGTAAGTTTCATTTTACGTTAGGTTTTGAATTTGTAATTATATTAATAATATTTATCGCAGGTGGGACTCAAAAAGTACCCGTTTTTAAATGTTACATTATTACTCAAAAACCCGTCATCTGATCTAATCCAACTTTCAACACAATATGCTTTGGGATACTTTGTACTTTTTTAAAAAATTACAGAATTGTATGTTTCGGAAAACATGTCCTTCAGACGCTCTCAGGTGACGATTTCATGTTGACTTTCCCTACACCTTCTATACATATAGCCATAGTAATGTGCACAATGATGGCTGAAGGTATCAGTCCAGGGGCGTAGCCGGGGCTGTGGGTACTGTGGGTTAGAATCCCCCCCCCCCCCGCATGGAAATTTTACAAGAAGGATACAAAGTGAAACTAACAATAAACAATAAGCTAAATAAGCATTTTGACACAAAGTTGTAGAACCAACAGATCCATTGGGTCTAATTTCTTAGAAGCCTCGAAAGTTGGATTTTAGATTGTAAACTGAACACGTCATTCACTGTAAAATTGTTCTCCTTGATCGTATTGTTCTTGTTCTGTGTTTTAATATAAGATGTTGTAGTGTACTTCAGTCTGAATATCAACATAATTCACTTGCATTGGTGTCCTTGTAATAACAAGTCATGCATGTGCGCACCACACACACACACACACACACACACACACACACACACACCTTCATTGTGTTCTATCATCGCTTTGTAACGATACCCCCTCCCCCCACCCGATCTACCAGTCTCTAAATAATGCCCGCGAGAGAAAAATGTTGTCTTCGAAGCGAGTGAGCAGGAGCCTAGGCAGGTTAGTGGGCATACCTCGAGATTAAGCTAATGGGGCCCACTCCCTGCTGCAGTGACCGCAAATCTCCTGTGACTGCTGGGGAATTTCTGTGAGTGGCCACAAGTATATCTCAGTGACCGCAAATGTCCGTGATTTTGTGGTGACCGCTAATGTCCGGTTTCCGGTCCGAGTCCTCGAGTTTGCCATGATTTCTGACCTAGAATCTACAGGAACCTATTTTATACCCAGTTACAGTTTTGGTATGCCGGTTGCCATCCTCAGATGGATGAGTACTTTGGATTTTATCTATAAGTATATACTACAGTAAAATGTTGCTTTACCGGGCGAGTTGGCCGTGCGCGTAGAGGCGCGCGGCTGTGAGCTTGCATCCGGGAGATAGTAGGTTCGAATCCCACTATCGGCAGCCCTGAAAATGGTTTTCCGTGGTTTCCCATTTTCACACCAGGCAAATGCTGGGGCTGTACCTTAATTAAGGCCACGGCCGCTTCCTTCCAACTCCTAGGCCTTTCCTATCCCATCGTCGCCATAAGACCTATCTGTGTCGGTGCGACGTAAAGCCCCTAGCAAAAAAAAAAATGTTGCTCTCACTGATATATCGATCACATGTAGCCTATAGCTGTGATGGTATGGAAGTTACTAGTGTATCATTATTAATTCCACGAACCTGCTACGCAGGCGTAGCAGGGCGAGAGGTGATACTCCCACGTGGCGCGTCCCAGGTGGTGGATAGGGAGTTCCTAACCGGCTTGGCGGCGGACTTGAGGGAAATAAAATACCTCTCGCGGACCAAACACACACCCCCTGTGGGTGGGGGAGGCAGACGAATAATACAACCACGGTATCCCCTGCCTGTCGTGAGAGGCGACTAAAAGGGGCGACCAAGGGATGATTGGATTAGAACCACGAAACTACTTTTGATTAGTACCATCACGCGCGGAACACCATCGGTCGCTTTTACTTGCGAGTAGTACCACTCTGTTAGGTACTCCATATTTTTGTGATTCGTAGCACTCGAGTGGGGTTCAGTGTGGGTTTCCAGTACCCGTGAGTCGTGCCCGTGTGTGCAACACCACAGGTCTGGGCGTTGCCTGTGAGTTGTACCCGTGTGAGCAACACCACGCGTCTGGGCGTAGCCTGTGAGTTGTACCACTATACGAGCGACACCGTAGGTCTGCGTTGCCAGTGATTAGTACCCACTATGTGAGGAACACCACGCGATTGCCGGCGCCCGTGATTAGTACACCTAGGTGAGGAACCTCATCGGTTTACGTTGGTTATGTGTGGCGACATTTTGTGAGAAACACCATAGGTCTGTGTTACCTTTACGATGTACAATACTTGTGAGTAGTACCTTAATGTTTGGAACACCGTGAGTTTACGCTACCATTGATTAGTACCGCAGCTTGAGAAATACCATGGTTCTACTTTACTCGCGACATATACCATTCTGAGGGGCCTTAGACATGGATTTTGGACCCCTTTAGACATCAAGCATCCTCGATTCAGGATTGTGCTTCATGAGTGGGCCCTTGGTCAGTAATGAATTATCTATGATCCTTTTTGAGTTGTATCCACTCCTTTTTTGTTTGCTCGTTTTTTTTGTTTTTGGTTCATGTCCATCCATTCCTTCTTCATGACGATTTTTTTTTATTTTGGTCAGTGGATGATTTTGATTTTTTGTTGTCATTTCATTTCGTTCCATTAGGGGCCGATGACCTCGATGTTAGGCCCCTTTAAACAACAAGCATCATCAAGCATAATTATTAATTGTTATTTCTTATTCGTTTTGTGGAATCTTATTTATTATTATGCAGTTAGAATTCAAACATGCTGGCTGACATTTTATTATGTAACTAGAATTCCAATATACCAACTATGTGAATTATTATAATAATGTATTTAGACTTACTACAAGTAAATATATCGGATATACTGCGTTAGTCCTTGATTTTAGATATGTGTTCCGATTTGGGACCACCAGCCTTACTGGGAATGACGTTTACCTCAGTGCATTGTGGTCGCTTTATGGTCTACCTAAAGTAGAGACGACTCCATTTGACTGTCACACTATAGGGATATTTATTGATGTGAGGAGCCCCGTAGAGGATTTGGAAATGAATCTCTTAGGATAGGGTATCAATGTCGACCCATACCAGAGGGGAACTCGAACCGAGCATGCACTTACTTATATGGACTCTTCTTGGTCACTACCAGAGTGACACTGGCCCACTCATGTCGTTTCAAGGTGTAAATACTCTTCTTTATACCCTCTCTGTCTTTCAGGTGGGTGGAGTTAGAGTAAGTTCAATTAGCTCATCTCGATTCGACGCGCTGTGGATAAAGCTTCGTTTACTACACAACACAAACTTACGTACAATTATTGGTCATTAGACAACTCAAGAAAGTTCTTAATCTACTTCATAATTTTCCGTTCACTTTCGATCAGACCACCCTCATATGCTGCTTTATTGACTTGTCATTCTCAAGATCCTCATTCTAAAAAAATATGACATTGTCTCTGAATTACTGACTGCCCTAGGAGAAACCAGCATGGCACAGTTACTCCATCTACTGTAGTATGTAAGATGTATGAGAGAGGAGAAGTGCCTTCCAATTTTCGGCAGAATGCTGTTATACGCATTCCCAAGAAATCCGGTGCTGACAAGTGTGAAAACTACCGCACCAATAGTTTAGTATCGCATGCCTGAAAATTTTAACGCGTATTATGTACAGAAGAATGGAAAGACAAGTTGAAGCTGAGTTGAGCGAAGATCAATTTGGGTTCAGAAGAAATATAGGAACACGTGAAGCAATCCTGACTTTACGTCTGATCTTTGAGGATGGAATCAAGAAGGACAAACCCACGTACATGGCGTTCGTAGATCTAGAAATGGCATTCAATAATGTTGATTGGACCAAGCTATTTAAGATTCTGGTGATTGGGATCAGATACCGAGAACTAAGAATTATCTACAATCTGTATAAAAATCAGTCTGTAGTGATAAGAATCGAGGGCTTTGAAATAGAAGCAGCAATCAAGAAAAGAGTGAGGCAAGGCTGCAGTCTGCCCCCCACCCCCCCACCATTCCTTTGCAATTTTTGCATTGAACAGGCAGTAAAGGAAAACAAAACGGAATTTGGAAAGGGAATCACAATCCAAGGTGAGGAAATCAAAACCCTGAGATTTTTGAAGATATTGTTATATTATCTGAGACTGCAGAGGATCTCTATAAGTTGCTGTGTGGTATGGACGAAGTCTTGGGGAGGGAGTAGGCTACACGATGAAAATAAATAAGTCCAAAACAAAAGTAATGGAGTGCAGTCGAACGAAGGCAGGTGATGCAGGTAATACTGTATTAGATTAGGAAATGAAGTCTTAAAGGAAGTAGATGAATATTTTTACTTGGGTACTAAAATAACTAACGAGGGCAAAAGTAAGGGGACATAAAATTCAGACTATTACATGCAAAGAAGAGCTTTCTTAAGAATAGAAATTTGCTCACTTCCAACATTGGTATAGGAATTCGAAAGATGACTCTGAAGACATTCATCTGGAGCGTGGCATTGTATGGAAGTGAAACTTGGATGATAAGTAGCTCAGAAAGAAAGATAATAAGATGCTTTTGAAATGTGGTGTTACAGACAAATGCTGAAGGTAGGCTGGATAGATCGAATCAAATCATGAATGAAGAGATACTGAACCGAATGAGTGAGAGGAGATCGATTTGGCTAAATTTAACGAGAAGAAGAGATAGAATAATAGGACACATCTCAAGACACTCAGGACTTGTTCAGTGGGTTTTAGAAGGAAGTGTAGGCGGTAAGAACGGTAGGGATAGATCTGCTTGTTATATTCATAAATATGACAAGGAGATTAGAGCAGATGTAGGATGTAATAGTTACGTCGATATGAAAAGGTTAGGACAGTATAGGGTGAAATGGAGAGCTGCATCAAGCCAGTCTACGGACTGATGACTCAAAACAACAATCACCTACAGTATTTCTTTCCTAGAATTTGTCTTAGAGTTGGTTCCGGCTTGTGGATCTCGTTTTCACTTCCCAATTCATCCAAGTATTTCATTCCCTGTTTAGGAGTTGAAATGTCGTTCACCCAGACTTAAATCATTCGTGGGCCCAAAGTTATTGTGCGACGTGAGTGTGTGTTGGTTTTTCAATGTTTCAAAGTTGCATATTAAACAAGTATTTTTATTTTAAAATGTTCGAAACTCATGATATCTTAAAAAGGTAAACAGTGGTGTGTCGTGTGTAAAAGAGTAGTCAACACTGCGTCTTTTCCAAGTTACAATGTACCGTTAACAAGTATTTTAATATTACTCTTGACACGAATAGTGGTCAAATGTTAGAGGTGTGATCCTAGTCGTCGATGTCAAGGCATGTGACTTATAAAGTCGTCACTATGACCATGTATCACTCCAGTACCTGTGTATCATGAGGCTAGAGAGAAGATTGCCCTGACATTTTTCAGATTCTTTAAGAACTGTAAGATATGCAGAAAGTGCTTTCAAAATTGTAGCTAGAAATATTTCTCATTATCAGGGAGCAACACCCGGCAACAAGCGTAATTAGCCGCCGAATTAGCAACAAACACCCTTGCCTACTTCAGTGTCAAATGGCCATAAAAAATGCTAATTAATTTAAATTATTAATGGGCTCCTCCTCAGTATTTATGATCCATAAAGCTTATTTTGGCAATTGCTCGTAATTAATATCCTCGTGACTTGTGTTAGAGTCAACAGACTGTGCACTCAAGAGATACACTTCTGAGAACAGATACTTCTGTATGGACACTATTTAACGCTGATAGAGGCAGGCTAGGTTTACACTCAACTACCTGCAAGACTTAAACATCATCATCATGGCGAGACTTCTGGTAAGTTTCTACTTAGCTCATACGTCCATACGTTAGAGGATTGTGACGAGGCTCACTTGGAAGGAGGTTGGTTCGACACACCGTCAGGAAGTTGGAAAATTCGAACGAAACTTCTTCCGTAGAGGTGCATGGGCCTAGGTTTTACTGGGCCTTCCCCAGGGCAATGGTGGCTGGTCATAGGAATACATTCTCTCACGCTCAGTGCCGTGGTTAGGGATAATGGTAGCCTCCCATTTTTACACCTCCAAGGACCTTTATTACCTCTACGAAGAGTGTTTAAAATTGTATTCCATAGGATCGTGATATCACTGCTAAACCTGAAATGAAACTGTTAAAATATTTTCGTGAACATCATACCCACTTACCATCCATACACAAATTATCATCACTTAAACTGGAATTCCATGCCGGCCACTTGTAATCTATTGCTTTTCCTATGAGCTTATTTAACTCAAGGGACAAATCGATCTAAATATGAACGACATAATTAAAACAACTGCAAATGTCGATTTGTCTGCAGCTCATTTAATTTTCTTTCAGGTCAAACAAAGTCCATGGAAAAGCTGTAAGATCTTCAACTGGAATTTTCGATCCCCCCTTGAATACATTCACGGGTAAACCTTGCCTCTCGCAGAAGGCGACTTACAGGGTCATGTGCCCATCGGCCCATTCTTTATATCTGATGCGGGTTACCTGCAGACCGAATCAAAATTCTTGATGTGCTTGCTGCTTGGGGATGGGCCTCTTACGTGCGCGACTATGATCGAAATCCCGACAGTGTCCCAGAAATCCAGTAGGGTGGGAGCGCCATGAACCCGTACAGTTGTATCCGCCTGACAACGCAGGTCCCCACATAGTCGAATGCCAGAAGGATATATTAATATTAATTGAGTTTTATTTTTTAAACCAAACCAAACCGCATGGCACTACATCCCTTAAAGGGGTAGAGGATCTCATTGAATGTAATGAGATTTGGTACCTCGGGATATCAAAATCTGGTTATAGGTCCAGATCTTCATTTTATGTTCCCTCCCCCCCCACCCCCCCGCCCACCCATTTTGTGTACGCTATCAGTGTGTCATAACGAAACGACATCGCGGACGACAACAACAACAACAACAATTATAAACTCCGAGTTTGAAACTACTGGTATTTTCCGTATTGCGTACTCTGGTGTAAGGAATAGGCCTATAGGTAGAATGTTTTTATTTGTGCTTGTACTGTACGATTTATTTATGTTTTTCAGAGACAGGCACAACACATTTCAATTGCAGCAATGCTTGTCGAATATAAATACATTTAATGCATAGGCAACTTTGATATGGGTATGACATGGAATGTAGTAAAGTTTGACGTAATAAGAAAAGCCTTGAAAAATAAAAAAGAAGTGCATTTATAGGCTATATGCAGTAGATATACAGTAATCCCAGGCAGGCCTGTAGTCTTACTGTACCAGTACTTTTGCGTTATAGCTGACGAAGGTCTATGTATTCAACAAGTACCGATATCAAAGTATCACACTACAGTCTTCTGGGTATAATGGCAGATATATACGCAAAATGTTGAATGGCTATTGTACGAACTGGTACAACAACAAACAATTACAAGGCAACACAATAAATTACTCCGTATAGGCCTACATTACATCGGAAAAACTCCCCGCCAGTAACTGATAGTAAACAAAAACAATCTTTGGTCTATTCGAAACATTAAAAAATAGTGAAAACAAAACCGAAACAAAACACAATTAACAACAGGTGCCATCTTTTTTGCTAATTGCTTTACGTCGCACCGACACATATAGGTTTTATGGCGGCGATGCGATAGGAATGGCCTAGGAGTCGGAAGGAAGCGGCCGTGGCCTTAATTAAGGTACAACCCCAGCATTTTCCTTGTGTGAAAATGGGAAACAACGCTAAACCATCTTCAGGGCTGCCAACAGTGGGATTCGAACCCACAATCTCCCGGATGCAATCTCACAGTCGTGCGCCTCTAAACGCACGGCCAACTCGCCAGGTGCAAACGTTTTCATAAACATTTCAGAAAACGTAAACTGACTAATACAGTGTGAAATTACAAAGGAGAGATATGAGGAAGGCTGATAGATTACCCAAAGTGTAGCTCCGGTTCTCTTCGACAGCTAAGAAAACGGGCTGGCGAGGGGGAAGGGAAACGTGCGGTGGTGAACCAATTGGAACGTGGAGGGGAGGAGGTGCAGAGGCGTGTCTCCAAGCACGCAGTGTGCAGGCTTAGCATTGGCCAGCAGGTATTCATCGCTGATCGCGCGGAATTTGAAATGTCGCAACTTTTAGGCCCCGTAGAAAACGCCCTAATGAATGTTGGCACCCAAAATTGATGCCGACATCGTTTTTACGTGTACCTCAATGTGTTTTCCAAGTTTCATCGCGATCGATGATTTAACCATTGCCGATGTTTCCTTGTTAGTGCTCATTGCTTCATTCAGCCCATATTAGGCATCGTCCAACATCGAACCCCGGGAATACCTGCTATGATCTGGTGGGCATAGCCTTGTCTGCTTGGTAGGACTACAGAGGCACCTGATCGAAGTGGGTGGCATTCGGGGAGGATGAATTCGGGCATGGCTTCGAAACCTCTTGAGTCTAGCCAGTGTGGTCCCCCACCCAAGTCTTTAACACTTGATTCCCTCACGGGGGCAACAGCCTGGGAACCAGCGCAGCGTTTGGGTTCAAGCTTCCGTAGGTTCCTTGTTGCTACCAGAACTGATGGGCAAGATTTGAAGCTGGTATATTTGTTCGGTAGACAGATAGGTGTCTGCGGCGAACTAGAAGACTTAAGGAAAACGCGCAATGGTAGTTTGTTGCTCAACACTCCCACTGTACTTCAAGCTGATCATTTGCTCATGTGCGACCACTATGGCGAAATAGTAGAAGAGCCCAAATCCTCCAATCTCGTTCGTGGTGTTATCTTCCATTCTGATCTCACTTTAATCACCGACAATGAGTTGATGGAAGTTATTAAGGAACGTGGCGTGACGCACGTCTGGCGCATTACACGCAAAGTCATCGGAGAAGACGTTGCCACGGGTGAGTAGGCCAACATTGTCTCCTTCAAACTGTAGGTGTTACCAGAAAAAGTCAAGGTAACAACGTATCGCGCGTAGCAGGGGGAGAGGTGATACTCCCACGTGGTGCGTCCCAGGTGGCGGATAGGGGGGTTCTAACCGGCTTGCCGTCGGACTTGAGGGAAATAAAATACGACTCGCGGACCAAACACACTACCCCCTGCGGGTGGGGGACCCACATGTAGAATACACCCGCAGTATCTCCTGCCTGTCGTAAGAGGCGACTACAAGGGGCGACCAAGGGATGATTGAATTATAACCATGAAACTGCTTTTGATTCGTACCATCATGCGGGGAACACCATGGGTTGCCTGTACTTGCGAGTAGTACCACTATATTAGATACGAAATAGGTTTGTGATTAGTAGCAGCAAGAGGGGGTTCTCCTGTGGGTTTCCAGTACCCGTGCGTCGTACCCATGTGAGCAACACCGCGGGTCTGGGCGTTGCCCGTGAGTTGTACCACTATATGAGCGACACCGTGGGTCTGCGTTGCCTGTGATTAGTACCCTCTATGTGAGGAACAGCACGGGATAGTGCGAGTCCCTGTAGTTAGTACACCTAGATTAGGAACTTCATCGATTTGCGTTGGCTATGAGTGGCGCCATTGTGTGAGAAACACCATAGTTTTGCGTTACCTGTACGAAGTACAATATTTGTGAGTAGTACCATCTTGTGTTGAACACCGTGAGTCTTCGCTACTTTTGATTAGTACCCCAACATGACAAATACCATGGTTCTACTTTACTCGCGACATGTACCATTCTGAGGGGCCTTAGACCTGGTTTTTGGACCCCTTTAGACATCAAGCACCCTCGATTCAGGACTGTGCTTTGTAAGTGGTCCCTTGGTCAGTAATAGTGTTATATATGACCTGTTTTTGAGTCGGATCCACTGTTTTTTGTTTGGTTGTTTCTTGTTTGTTTTTGTTTTCCTGGGTTCATGTCCATCCATTCATTTTTCATGATTTTTTTATTTTGGTCAGTGGATTTTTTGTTTTTGTTGTCATTTCATTTCGTACCATTAGGGGCCGGTGGCATGGATGTTAGGCCCCTTTAAACAACAAGCATCATCATCATCATCATCATCATCATCACAACGTATCGCTGTGTTGTGACTCCGCACATTCCGCCTCCCATGTGACGCTATCAGTGCCAAAGCTTCGGACATATGGAATCTTGTTGCTCGAATACGTCTGTGTGTGGTACATGCGACAGAGGAGCCTACTTACAAGTGCACTAACTCCCCTTATCTTCATTCTCCCTGAGATCGGAACTATGTGGTATATCTCGGTGAGAAGAAGATCCAAGGGATCAAAACCGTGGGTTGTCTTTCCTATCAGGAAGCGCGCCGTAAGTTAAATTCTATGAATGCACCTGCCAAGACGCTAGCCTGCAGCACGATAGCTCAGGGTCTGCCAGATTCTTCGTTTGCATCGGCAATACTTGTTACGATCGTTGCGCCCAAGACGACTATTGCTCATGTGAGTAAAGCCGCAAAGAGCAAAAGCTCGAAATGGGAACCCCAAATCACTTGAGCATAAAGACTGTGGCGGCTGAGACCCCTAAGCCGGCAGAACAGGGGAATAAGTCTTCCCCCCAGAGGTCGCTGAATGCTGCACCTAAGCCGGCGGAGAAACGAAGGCGTTGAAGAGGGCCGCCCGTACTATACGTTCTCCCACCCCTCCTGCGAATGGGGACAAACACCCTTCACCTAGAGGGTCTGAGTCAGCACCAGCAAATTTTCCTGTTGGAAAACCTCGCAGGACGAATGCCCGGCCCCAAGAAAATTCAAGTTGTGCAGTTTTCTCCATCTACGGATGAGAACCTGAGTGTAGGTTATGTAGCATCTCGCCGCTTATAACCTAAAACTCGCATAAAGTGGAATTGTAGCGGTTATTGCAGGCACCTTACTAAGCTCCGCGAGCTAATTAGTCAGTTCGCGGCGAGTATAGTCTGTATTCAAGAAACAAATCTCAGACCAGATCATCATACGTTCTTGAGAAATTTTAAGCTATACTCGACAGAACGAGATTATGCCAACCGGGCTTCCGGTGGAGTTCGTATTTTTGTTCGCTCTGATAACTACAGCGAAGAGGTTCCGCTGAGAACTCATATGTAGGCAGTAGCGGTACGTGACTCGTAGCCTGTCATAGCGACACTCTGTAATGTTTTTTTTTTCCACTAGCCCTGCCTATTAATGTCAAAGTCGTATTTGATCTTGTAGATCAGCCCCACCACCATTCCTCTTATTGGGTGAATTTAACACCCACCACCCTGTATGGAGTTCTGAAATGCTTTGCGGCAGAATATGGTTGTTGGAAATATTAAAAAGAGAGCTGGATTTATACCTTTTGAATCAGAGTAACCAATATATTAAGACTACTCTCCCCGAAAGATTCTTAAAGGTGCTCATTGGCCAAATTTACATCACGAGCTGGCGTTAAGGAGGGGAATATCAGGAACATAGATGGCGATATAACTTATAGACTAGATTGTTCCCATTGTATTCTATTCCATTCTAATCTATTCGATATAACTTACATCACACAATTTATTCTTGCTACTGCTGCTGCTGAATAGTCCAATCCGTCCTTTTCTGGGACTCCTCGATGAAAACTCCTTCCTTAGCGGAACGAAGAAATTGCAGTAGTTATAAGAGAACTACGTCTAGCGCATGAACGCAATCGTAGGCAGCCTACCTTGGCCAACACGTTAACATTTAAAAATCTTCACGCTAAGGCGAAAGTTCTTATTCGACAGAGTAAGAAATCTTCATGGGAAAGATATGTGTCATCCATGACGTCACATACATCGTCATCTTATGTGTGGACTAAACTTCGACGCATTTCAGGTATACAAGAACCATTGTTAGTGTCGGGAATTTCTATTGCGGGCCTCATTGTCACTGATCAAACCTTAGTCGCTTATCATGTATCAAGTGACTTCTCAGATGCGTCTGGTTCCGGGAAATACCATTGTTATTTCCTGGCACTGAAGTGGGAGGCAGAACATATCTTCTCAGGTTTGCTACTCAAGCTTTAGAGGACTATCGTGCCCTTTGTGGAACGGGAACACCGCAGCGCCTTTGCGCTTTACAAGGACACGTCTCCAGGATCAGATGATATCCGTAACCAGGACGGTGAAACACCTTAGTGAGCACAGCCTCTTATATCTCCTTCGGGTGTTCAACCGAATCGGTTTACACGGTGAGTTTCCGTCACAATGGCGAGAGGAAATAGTAATTCCTATCCTCAAGCCTGACAAGAATCCTGAGTATGCAGGAAGTTACAGATTTACTTGTCTTAGTAACTGTCTGTGTAAACTATTTAAGAGGATGGTGAATCGCCGACTTGTGTGGTATTTGGAGAAAAGAAGACTTTTTCTGAGTACTAATGTGGGTTTTCGAGCGGCCCGCTCCACCACTGACCACTACGTACGCATAGACAGTTTTATCCAGGACACTTTCCTCCGAAAACAGTATCTGGTGGCTTTTTTCTTCGACAGAGAAATGGCCTATATTACCATTCGGCGATATGGCAACCTTTCAGTCCTTCATTGGCGATTACGAGGTACCTTGCTGGTTTCGATTGCGAATTTCTTGTCCTCCGTCTATTTCGTGTCCGATTGGGGAGGGCGTATTCGCAATATCATGTAAAGGAATATGGAGTACCACAGGGATCGGTTTTCAGTGTCACTCTGTTTGCCGCTACTGCTATAACCGGTACTGTCGCTGCTGCTGGTTCAGCAGGGCGTATTCGCAATATCATGTAAAGGAAAATGGAGTACCACAGGGATCGATTTTCAGTGTCACTCCGTTTGCGACTACTGCTTTAACCGGTACTGTCGCTGCTGCTGGTTCAGCAGGGCGTATTCGCAATCTAATGTAAAGGAAAACAGATTACTAGGGGTATCGATTTTCAGTGTCACTCTGTTTGCGACTACTGCTGTAACCGGTACTGTCGCTGCTGCTGGTTCAGGATAATACCGTCGCTATACGTAGATGCTTCTTCTCTGCATTATAGCTCGTAAAATATGGTAGTTACAAGCAACCAATACTGCAAGATATTAGAAGACTGGAACAGTGGACCTTAGACCATGGCTTTCGGTTCTCAACTGCAAAGACATCTGTTGTTCACTTCTGCCGGAAGACACTCTGCACCGCCATCGTGAGTTTTATTTAGGGGATGTCGCTCTTCCTGTCGTTGGCACATACCGATGTCTTGGCATCTTTTTAAATTAATTATTAAATTATTGTTGGAGACACACATTCGTCTGTTAAATGCTAAAGGCGCTAAAAACGGAATATTTTGAAGTTTCTTAACGGCAATTCTTGCGGGCAGACCACACGGTGCCCCTACGATTACATATTATAATCAAGGTTGGACTACGGCAGTGCAGCATATGGATCAGGGTGTCAAAGTGTCTTTGATAAACTGAATAGCATCCGCCACAGTGGAGTTAGTTTGGCAACGGGGGCATTCCATACAAGACCCATTGCTAACCTGCTCACTGAATTTGGTGTGCCGCCTTTACACTTGAGGCGCCAACAAATAATACTATTGACATATGCTGCAAATTTGCGACAGATGCCACTTAACACAAGAAATCCCTGCATATTCCACAATGGGAACCATCGGATGTACGCTGCATATCCACGATTAACGTAGCAGTTTTGTATACCCTTGGATAGCAGTCACACATTGTTTGATTTACATTCCGTTGCTTGTCTTGTGAGACGACGAAGTAGGTTTATTCCATGGATACTACGACGACCTGAAATTATCCTCGATGTGCACACCGGCCCAAATGAGAACACGGACCCCTCCATTCATCGAAGGCTCTTCCTGCTCGTTGTTGGGCGGTATCCACATACAGTAGTTGTTTACACGGATGGTACGACGGCAGATGCGAAGGTAGATGTTATGTGGTCATTACCTTGTCGATGTACTGCTGCTTGGTAAAAGAGGTAGCCCGCCTCCTGCTTTGACACACACACACACAGTAAGATGACGATCAATTGGCCAAGAAACGAGAAAATCTGCAGTTTATAAACCCTCGGGGAAAGTTCGAGATCATTCGAGATTAAACTAGCCACACCCTGTCATGTTTATTGGTCAATTTGAAAGTTACACTCAGAAGAAGAAGACTGTGATTGGTAGAAAATTAATTACAGAAATTAAGGATTGGCTAGATTGGAAACTGGCGGAAATAAAAAGGAAATATTGCCAACCCAAAAATAAATGAACATCAATCAGTAAAAAAACCTTATGAATACAAAACTTCATTGAATATTTTTTTATACCTCGCACCAGGGTGCATGATCATAGCTTTAGTAGTGACATCTGTGGAAGAATGTCCAAACTTCTTGATGGATAAGAAACAAAACTAGTAGAAATACAGTCAGTTCAGGAAACTTCACAATAACAAAATTACATCATATTTTAGTGGTGACATCTCATGAGTAAATTTCTAAGTGTGTGTAGTTTCAATTTCATTGTTTCGCCAATAGAGGAGTTCATTTAGGCGCTAGATTTAAATGCGCGGCCTAGGGGTGTACCTCCCGGTACAGAAATAATCTTAGCTGTTTCTCGATGCATCTTAGGAAAATCTTACCGGGCGAGTTGGCCGTGCGGTTAGGGGCGGGCAGCTGTGAGCTTGCATCCGGGAGGTAGTGGGTTCGAATCTCACTGTCGGCAGCCCTGAAGATGGTTTTCTGTGGTTTCCCATTTTCACATCAGGAAAATGCTGGGGCTGTACCTTATATAATGCCACAGCCGCTTCCTTCCCATTCCTAGACCTTTCCTCTCCCATCGTTGCCATAAGAACTTTGTGTGTCGATGCGACGTAATGCAAATAGTAGAAGTAAGAAAATCTTCCTTCGACAAATTTTGGTAGAATTTGAGCAAAGCCTTTGTATTGGAAGTTATATCTTTTTGATTAACTTATCAGTCACATGATTATTTTCCACGGATTAAGCATTTGGCTTTATCGTCACGACTGACAAAAGAATACGAAAGTTCCCAGTTCGATTGAAATGGACTTTCGGAAGTCTTTGCTTTTTTCGAAACAGGTTGCTCGATTATTATGTTGTTGTCTTGGGCTAATCTATTTCACTTATAAACAAGCCGTCTATCACCGAACGCTTCGTCGCTCTCAGCACACTACACCATCCGAGTCAAGCCGATTTGAGCCGCGTCGGAGCGATGCACAGTGCACGGAGTCTCTGCGCCTCGATTTGCACACGTGAGATTTTGGGCGTTTGGGAGGCCCTGCTTTAGAGACTCAAAGCGGGGAATGAGGACAGCTAATGCATTCCCTTCTAAGCCGGCAGAATTAAATAGTGATTCCTTTAATTTATATTTGTGCACGTACATTTGGTATAATTTTCACAAATAGCACAAAGTAAATAAAATGGTACAATTCAATGTAGGATATTTCACTTCAGTCGAAAACACAAGCACAATTAAACCTTTTTCTCACAAATGTTATCACATACACATACTCTCGAACGGAATGAGTAGCCAGATGCTTTCCCTTAGCTCGGAGCTTCCCGAACCCAAATGAATAATTACGAAGAACCAGAGTAAAGCTACTTGCCTCACAAACGGCTTTGCTAGCACATCCTTGCGTAGCTCTTGGAGACAGACGTATGTTTATAACTTTCAACTGTCCATGCATCTTTGTCACTTTAAAATAAATTTAATTATACATTATATAAAACGACACAAAAATTTAAATAAATACTGGCTGCAATAACATGCTTAAATATATGTTTTCTTTGTGTAATAATTTTTTAGGGAATGACTCATTCCCTTCATTCCATGGAATAACCGCCCCTGTATTCCACTAAATCATTGGCATGTTCCTTGACGAATATCGCCTCTGCTGAAATTATGCTTACTTCATCACTCGTCAGTGATTTCAAGAATTCGGCATCAGCATTGCGCGTAACTGCAAGAATTCAATTATATCACAAAGATGCGCCTCAACGTAGAAAACAGCCTCGAACCAAGTATTCCATATTGTCAGCACTTGTACTGGAAACAGTTTCGGATTCTCAGACCAATACTTTTCTTTGAGAAATCGAACATAGAAGTGTTTTATCTTCCTGGTATTGAGAAACACAGCTTTAAACCTTAGCCACTGCTGAATTAAGTTTCGTCAGTTCGTTCGTGAAAATGCATCCCACCAAATTTGGCCGGTGTGTCCAACATTGAATGTGAACTGCATCCTCTCCGAGATAGGCACTTGGGGAAGTGAAGCACTTTGACATGTGTCTTGCACTGTCGCTTACCTGTCCCAAGATATTGTCGTAGTTAATAGAGTACTTCGGTACAGAACCAAATATTGCCCTGCTCTACGATTTGCATCAGCTGTTTCCAGAACATGTACATCAGCAACATACAACTCCTGTTCTATTTTTGGTTCAAGGGGGCAAATTTAAACAACAAATACATATCGACCCAATCGATCTGTCGTTTAGTCACATAGTAGCATAACCTTCTGGCCACAGACTGCTTCTTCCACTTGTTGGTCTATATCATCTCTCAACAGTGGAACATATTTCTCTTTTAACAATCTAACTTGCGGCAAATTTCCAGCACCTGTTAAAAATGTGTTAGGAATTAATGTTATAAAATTACGTTGCTGAAGTGACAAATAATAATAATAATAATAATAATAATAATAATAATAATAATAATAATAATAACATCAGTGAATTCATTCATCCATTCTTTAATAGCGGGGTGCCCCAAAATCTCTGGTGGCATATTCGCTTGAAGAAAAGGTTCCATAGTCCTCTTGGCAAAATTATCCCTTAAAATAACTCTTTGGTTTGCAGCAAAATTAAACAGTACAATGTTCTGTTGCCTCTTATGACAAAAGGATGTACTGGCTGTAGAAGATATGTTCACTCATTGGTGCTATTCACTTCTCACGAGCTTGGTACACGTATATTTTCTGTCCCACGATATACAGCTACAGTATTGACACATTATGTTCTTTTAATCGGATGTATATAATCCGTCATTTTCAAATTCAAAGATCCCTATCCTTTGCACTAACGTTCCACTTGGGCATTATACTAGCCGTAACAGAACACAGAGAGAAAACAATAAGACTGTTACCGACCAACTTCTTAAGCAGAATGACGCACACGCATGGGTCAAGATGATGGAGTGAGGGAACTAGTTGACCATGTAAAACAGTGATGGTCACGATGGTCTGTTCTGGCGGTGGACAAACGTCTATCCATCCATCTATCTAATTCTAAATGGACTATTAATATATCTTAAGAATAAAAGTAACATATTCCAGGTTTTATGCCGCATTCGAATGAAATCAAAACAGGTATTGTATTAATTCCTTACAAAACATATTGCGTGCAGTTGAAGCTCGGGGTTGTACTTTGACATCTATGGAACTGCATACTACATACGACTGTCCAAAACACTGGAGTGAGGAAATACTGTATATCCCAACTTTAATGTCTATGCTGGTGTCTTACTCATGGTGTCAGAGAAGACTAAATTTAGAGGAAATTTCCTCCGTTTAAGAACGAATGGTGTACACAGGTTTTAAATCTACTCCTGGATTAAAACACGTCCTTCCTGAAGCTCAGTCCGTCTGATATTCTTCATGAACGATTTTTTTGTCTATCTTCCGTAAAATAAATCTTGTTCCATTGCACAAACCAGCTTTATTAACTTCATTAACATGATGGATTCAGTGATAATGCAAGTTATTTTGTCACCTGTGAAACTATTCAGAACCTGTCGGTTGATGATCTTAAGTAGTTCATTTTTATGGCAAAAATGCTACTTTGAAAAATAATGAACTCTAACTTGGACGAAAAGAAGAACCAAGAGGATCTCGTGCAACACTTTGTGAAATACTGTTTAGAAGAATCTCAATAATGCCATTTGACCGAGCTCTCAGTTTTCGAGTTTTAGAAGTCATTCACCAAGTTTAATTCTTCATTTATTTATTTATTTATTTATTTATTTATTTATTTATTTATTCACGATCAACAACAGCATAACGCCGAATCACAAAAATCCGAGCTATGTACAATAGATATGAATCTAAAATGAAAGATATATAAATATTTACAAAGAACACAAATATACGCAATAAAACTGTACAATCATATATAATATATATTTACATAAACAACGATATTAACCAGGAAAAATATATTTACAGTAAATACAGTAGCAGAACAGGAAAGAACAAGAAGGAAAATTAAGTTGTATTTCTCATATAACTCCTATAACTTAATTTTCCTGTATTTAGTGTAAATATACTTTGTTCAATAAAGTAGAATATTTAAAACTTGACTGGGTAACACCTGTTCTGTAACAGTGAGGAATTACTGCCAGACACTCTCTGCTGGATGATGATGATGCTTGCTGTTTAAAGGGGCCTAACATCGAGGTCATCGGCCCCTAATGGTACAAAATGAGACGAAATGGAATGACAAATTAAAAGTCCATAATTCTCCACTGACCCGAATTCAAAACGTGAGGACGAAGAATGAATGGATGGAGATGAAGTTAAAACAATCAGTGGATGCGACCCGCAATGCCTTACATTCACACATTCTGACGTAAAACAATATGATTACTGACCAAGGGACTGCTGCTATAGCATAACACTGAATCGATGATGCTTACAGTCTAAAGGAGGTCCAAAATCCAAGTTATCGGCCCCTCATAACGGTACTTATCGCTAGGAATGTAGAACCATGGTATTTGTCAAGCTGCGGCACGAATCAAAAGTAGCAGAGACTCGCGGTATTCCACACATTATGGTACTACTCACAGGTTATGACATTCGACATATAATGCAGACCTATGGTTTTTCTCACATTGCGGCGCCATTTACAGGCAACGCAACCCTATGGTGTTCAGCACATAAGAGTACTAACCACAGGGACCTTCCACTATCCCGTGGTGTTCCTGATATTGTGGGTACTAATCATAGGCAAGGCAGAACCATGGTAGCTATCATCCCATGGTCCCGCTCATATGGTGGTACTAATCACAGGTACTGCAAAAGCCGACCGCACGGTGTTCCTGTGTGCTACTAATCACAAACCTATTTGGTACCTACGCGCAAGTAAAAGCGACCCATGATGTTCTCCGCGTAGTGGTACTAATCACAAGTAGTTTCATGGTTGCAAGACAATCATCCCTTGGTCGCCCCTTTTAGTCGCCTCTTACGACAGGCAGGGGATACCGTGGGTGTATTATTCGTCTGCGTCCCCCACCCACAGGGGGTTGTGCGTTTGGTCCGCGAGAGGTATTTTATTTCCCTCAAGTCCGCCGGCAAGCAGGTTAGGACCCCCCTATCCGCCACTTGGGACGCGCCACGTGGGAGTATGACCTCTTCCCCTGCTATGCCAGCGTAGTAGGTTTGTGGGACACTGTCTGAAGCCTGCACCAAGCAAGATCACATTTCTAGCGAAAAGTGATGTGTTGATCATTGTGAGTAGCTGGCCTAATGTTGAAGGAGCGTGAAGGGGAGCCATGCTGCCGCGTCCCATTTGATTAACTCATTCTATCACATTTACTCCGCGTATTTTAACACTCTAATGTTACACGTAGAACCCTGCGAATTTATAATCATGTCTCTGTCTTTCCTGTAATTTAACTTTACTCAGTTCATCTTTCTCCAAACGCATTGTTTTAGCTTCAGTTTTTGTCTCTGTAACTGCATATTTTATCTTAAACAGTTTTGCCTTTGTTTACTCTTTTCGTCTTCCTTGTCGAGTTTTCGTGCGTTGCATTTAAAGGCAAATTGATTTAACACACGAAATTCATACAGCCTCTCATGATCGAGAATTGAAATGAATGACGTGATATATGATAGTAGGAATGGAGAGTGTGAACCCTGTTGGGGATCTCGCGTAACATCTCTTCTTTTACTCCCTGAACGAAGCATCTTTATTGTTTGTGTTCATTTGTTTATATATTGTCTCCGTTAGTAAAGAAACATAAAGGTGTGTTTCATTAACCTCGCTCTCCCATCACGATCACGAAATTTTTGGTGACGAAACCCGGGAAGTCAGGATATTCACGTCACGAAACACTTAAGTTTTGCATTGTGTTTAAAACATTTACATTCTAGGACCTAAAACATTTGTAAACAATATAGTGCCACAGCAACGCGTCACGAACAACAAGAAAAGAGCATACCGGCACTTCATCACGAGAGATAAGTTCCCAGCTAACACTACATTTTATTTTGAACCCCTTGTAGATGAATTTGCGCTATATCTTGAATGTCTGAAGTAGCTGTAGAATTAGACAATTACGTATATGGTTAGATTACATCGGACCTGCAACCCCCTGCGGGTGGGGGACGCACATGTAGAATACACCCGCGGTATCTCCTGCCTGTCGTAAGAGGCGACTAAAAGGGGCGACCAAGGGCTGACTGAATTAGAACCATGAAACTAATTTTGAATCGTACCATCACGCGGGGAACACCATAGGTTGCCTGTACTTGCGAGTAGTACCACTGAATTCGGTACGAAATAGGTTTGTGATTAGTAGCAGTAAAAGCCTGGCCTGGTGGATTCCAGTACCCGTGCGTCGTACCCATGTGTGCAACACCGCGGGTCTGGGCGTAGCCTGTGAGTTGTACCACTATATGAGCAGCACCGTGGGTCTGCGTTGCCTGTGATTAGTACCCACTATGTGAGGAACACCACGGGAATACCGGCGCCCGTGTTTAGTACACCTAGGTGGGGAACCTTCTCGGTTTGCGTTGACTCTGAGTTGGGCCATTGTGTGTGACACACCATAGGTCTGCGTTACTTGTACGTATTGCAATACTTGTGAGTAGTACCATCTTTTGTGGAACACCGTGAGTCTTCGCTACTTCTGATTAATACCCCAACATGACAAATACCATGGTTCTATTTTACTCGCGACATGTACCATTCTGTGGGGCCTTAGACGTGGATTTTGCACCCCCTTTAGACATCAAGCATCATTGTGCTTTATAAGTGGTTCCTTGGTCGGTAATAATGTTATTTTTGATCTGTATTGAGCCGATCCACTGGTTTTTGTTTGTTTGTTTTGTGTTTTGTTGAGTTCCTGTCCATCCATTCATTCTTCATGCCATATTTTGTTTTTATTTTGGTCAGTGGATGCCTTTGTAATTTTTGTTCTTTCATTTCGTACCATTAGGGACCGATGACCTTCGATGTTAGGCCCCTTAAAACAACAAGCATCATCATCATCATCATCATCGGACCTGCATGCAGCCGTCTTGTTAACGCATCTCCAAAAAAGGTTATCTGGTAGAAACTCGATGCACTATGAGGATTCTAACACGGTTGAATTGACACGTGGCACTATCTAGTGGACAATCGAGGGACTATTTGTACATCGGTTATCTTGTCCGGAATCAATCAACTGTTAACATCGAATCTAATGTCCAAACATATTATATCTATCTATCACCTAAGTAGCTGGACAAACTGAAATGAAAGCGCTCTACTCAACGTTCAAACGTCTTTCGCTTTTCTACGGAGATAAGTAAATTTTACCGCGAACCTCCTACGCTGGCGTAGCAGGGGGAGAGGTGATACTCCCACGTGGCGCGTCCCAGGTGGCGGATAGGGGGGTCCTAACCGGCTTGCCGGCGGACTAGAGGGAAATAAAATACCTCTCGCGGACCAAACACACTACCCCCTGTGCGTGGGGGACGCAGATGAAGAATACAACCAAAGTATCCCCTGCCTGTCGTACGAGGCGACTAAAAGGGGCCCAAGGGGCTATCAACTTGGGAGTGTGCATTGGCGATCAGGGGGCCATTAGCTGAGTCTTGGTATTGCTTCCACTTATTTGTGCCAGGCTCCTCACTTTCGTCTATCCTGTCCGACCTCCCTTGGTCAACTCTTGTTATTTTCCGACCCCGAAGGTATTAGAGCATTCGAGGCCTAGGGAGTCTTTCATTTTCACGCCCTTCGTGGCCCTTGCCTTTCTTCGTCCGTTACTTCATCTTTCGAAGTGACGGATCCCTTCTTTCTTCTTTTCGCTCTTCTCTACCCCCTGTGGGTGGGGGACGCAGACGAATAATCCACCCACGCAATCCCCTGCCTGTCGTGAGAGGCGACTAAAAGGGGCGACCAAGGGATGATTGAATTATAACCATGATACTACTTTCGATTCGTACCATCACGCGGGGAACACCATAGGTTGCTGTACTTGCGAGTAGTACCACTATATTGGCCGTGCGCGTAGAGGCGCGCGGATGTGAGCTTGCATCCGGGAGATAGTAGGTTCGAATCCCACTATCGGCAGCCCTGAAGATGGTTTTCCGTGGTTTCCCATTTTCACACCAGGCAAATGCTGGGGCTGTACTTTAATTAAGGCAACGGCCGCTTCCTTCCAACTCCTAGGCCTTTCCTAACCCATCGTCGCCATAAGACCTATCTGTGTCGGTGCGACGTAAAGCTGCTAGCAAAAAAAAAAAAGTACCACTATATTAGGTACGAAATAGGTTTGTGATTAGCAGTATAGAGCCTGGCCTGGGGTTTGGTTATATGAACGCTACTGATCCACGAAATATCACTGTAATATTTGTCACATGTGAAAGGTAATCATTGATTTACTCAAATAAAGTCTCGAATCCCAGGTAGATTAAGAAATACCGTCGTTACTAGCAAGAAATATGAATACGTACTTATGAGCTGTAAACAGGAGTCCATCATGTTGCATTCCGCTGCTCGCGCCGTCTTTTGTTTGTTTCTTGGGGTCCAGGGCTGGCACCGATGAATGGGAGTGCCATGTCTGTGAATTCTTATTATCTTTGTGCATTTGTCTAGCGCGGACAGTTCAAAAAGCAAAATGGAGGTGAACAACATTAAGGATGTTATCGCTTTTTTTGACGACGAAAATCACCATGTAATAAGGAAATTACAAGACCTAAATCTCGTGCCGAAGCAACCGGAAAATAGCATGATCCCTGGACCAATAGATATATTACTTTATTAAAGGAACAGCACTATTAGACAATTGACAGTTGAAGTGACACGACACCAAAGCATTACCGTGAGCAAAGACATGACACACGAAAGTGTTGTGTTACACACAAACAAAACACGGAAGCCCTGCGACGCAGAAAAAATTGTATATAGCTGTAAGGCAGTAAAGTATGTATTCTGTAAAATTAAATATTTCCATTACTTCTTAATCTACCTGGGATTTTAGACTTTATTTCAGTAAATCAATGATTACCTTTCATATGTGACAAATATTACAATGATATTTCGTGGATCAGTAACGTTCACGTAACCCTGGGGTTTTCCAGTACCCGTGCGTCGTACCCATGTGAGCAGCACCGCGGGTCTGGGCGTTGCGTGTGAGTTGTGCCACTATATGAGCGACACCGTGGGTCTGCGTTGCCTGTGATTAGTACCCTGTATTTGGGGAACACCACGGGACCCGTGAGACCGGAACCCGTGACTACTACACCTAGGCGAGGTAACTCATCGGTTTGCGTTGGCTATGAATGACGCCATTGTGTGAGAAACACCATAGGTCTGCGTTACCTGTACGAAGTACAATACTTGTGAGTAGTACCATCTTGTGTGGAACACCGTGAGTCTTCGCTACTTTTGATTAGTACCCCAACATCACAAATACCATGGTTCTACTTTACTCGCGACATGTACCATTCTGTGGATTTTGCAGCCCTGTAGATATCAAGCATCATTGTGCTTTATAAATGGTCCCTTGGTCAGTAATACTATTATTTACGATCTTTTTTTTGAGTCCGATCCACTGTTTTTTTGTTTTTGTTTTTTTGTAGGGTTCTTATCCATCCATTCAATCTTCATGACATTTTTTATTTTATTTTGGTCAGTGGATGAATTTGAACTTTTTGTTATTTCATTTCGTACCATTAGGGGCCGATGACCTCGATGTTAGGCCCCGTTAAACAAGAAGCATCATCATCATCATCATCAACAGTAAATTTAACGATTCCTCACCAATTGACGAAGTAGAACACAATTTGGATAGACTGCAGGAAATTTTAAGAATTTAACGCTTCTGGACGATGCCATTCATGATCTCATAGCCGACGACGAGTACGAAAACGACGTTCAGATATACGAAGAGTGTATAGAAAGTGCCAAGCGTGCAATCCGCAAAGCTAATAAACTCTTAGCAACAAATGAATTCACTGATGCACCGGATTTAGGTCCACAGTCAGCTTCACTCACAGCCACGCCTGAAGTTAAATTGCCGAATATCAGATTAGAACCGTTACGGGGGACATCGAAGCATGGCCACGTTTCTGGGAACAATTCCACTCTTCCGTGCACAAAAACCCGACAGTATCTACTATCAACAAACACGTCTTTTTACGGGGATACTTGGGCGGCGAACCGAAACGTCTGGTTGATGGAATATCCGTCACAGCGGAAACGTATGAACAAACTAAAGGAATTCTTCAATCACGTTACGGAGACAAAAACAGAATAATTCTGTCTCACTTAGGTTATCTCAAACACCTCCAGCCCGCAATTTCAGACAACCCTGATGTTCTCAATTCCACATTTATAGAATGTCACCGAAGAGTTCAAGCCATCGCCTCGCTAGGAGAAAACGTGGACGCGTATGGAAGAATGTTAGCTCCGAAAATCCTCCGTGCCTTCCCCGACGATCTTTGCCGACGTTGGCTTCTTCACGCCAAAAGATCAGAATTCGAAGAGAGCAACATTTCACCACTAATAGAATTTCTTAATGTTTCTGTAAATACTGTTTGCGTATCGACAGCAGCCAATTTCAATATTAATGCCAGAGCAAGTAAGTCCAAATCTAACAACAAACGACCACCAAATTCATACTGCGTGTTCTGTGAGAATAGCGGCCACTGGGGACAAGACTGTAAGAGAATGACAAACTTGAAGGAGAGAATTGAGAAACTGAAGGCTACGAACAGATGTTTTATATGCCTAAATCGAGGACATAATGCACGACAGTGTGTTAAACAAGACAAGGCAAAGTGCACCAAATGTAAGAAAGAACACCATGTTTCCATCTGTGACGACGGAGAAACTATGCCTACTTGCGTGGGTAAAATTGACGTCTACACTCCAAACTTCACATTTCTTCAGACTGCGCGAGTATGGATAACGGGACCAACTGGGAAAAGTAAACTTAGTCGATGCATTCTAGACGCCGGAAGCCAGTTGAGTTTCATCGACACATCCTTGGTTGATTTACTCCAGCTTGAGGTTCAGTATTTTGCAATCTTTTCTCCTGTTAGTAAGAGTTGCATATTAAACTCGTTACGCGACGCAGTATTCTCGTGCCCGTACTTATTACGTGAGAGTTGCATATTAAACTCGTTACGCGACGCAGTATTTTTGTGCCCGTACTTATTACGTGAAAGTTGCATATTAAACTCGTTACGCGACGCAGTATTTTCGTGCCCGTACTTATTACGTATTTTTAGCTACACCGGTATAATGTCAATATTGGATGATACAAAGAAGTGTCGGATTTTAGTGTCTGTGACTCTGTTGGTGAACATTTTTCCACCAGCTCATCTGGGAGCAGCACATAAGTGACACTAGCAGCGACAGAATGGATGGAACGTAAGTAATAACAGTAGCGGAACTACGACTATTATTCCCGGTCGTAAAATTGATCAAGGACCAATGTTTCAATCAAACACACCATATAGAATATTTAAATGTGTTAATTGTGTGGAACGTAGGTTCAACAGCTGTGACTGTCTTTTTGACTATTTTTTCCACTTTTTGAGGAACAAGGACACAAAATTAAACCAAAACATCACTGAAAGTAGCTTCTTGTAGGTAAATTTCATAATAGTGAGCTAATAGTACCTGGCGGAGTAGCAGCGCTACGGCTATTGAACATTCGGAGGACGCGTGTTCCATCTCAACCGTCGGCTGACTGGAGATTTATTTTTCATGATTTCCCATTTTCACTTCCAGACAAATTCCGAGACGGTTCCCATTCGTAGACCACAACCGTTTATTTCCACCTGCGTACCTAGTTTCACTCACCATTATTCATTTCGTCTTCATTAGCTCCTCAACTGAGGTTGACATAGGGATGGGTATCCGGCTGTACAAACACGGCACATAAATTCATCTCACCTTATCTCCGACTCTGTATCAGGAAATGAGACTAACGGGCAAACATATGTACCCGGATGAGATAGGCCCTAGTTTCATGATTTGATTTTGATATGAGAAATACAGATATATTGGAATATTAAATAAATACAGTGTCAGTTTTGTGTGGACGGGAGAATTTCCACATGATCGCGACAGTCCGGCGCCACCGTAAGCTTGTCATTAAGGGGAAGAAGGTTTCCTGGTCAAAAGATAAGAGGATTAAAATCTAGAGCTCACAACAACAGAATAATGACTTCGAGGAAGTAAAAGAGTATATATTTCGGACCAAGGCCGAGCAAGATGCATCGCCAATACCGAGAATATGACGTACGGGTTTCGTCCACGCCCGAGGCATTTGGTGTGGCCACGTTTCACAGGGAGAGATTTCAAGCTAACCAAAGCGGTCCTGACCAATGAGAAAATGTATCGTAGGCCCGCAGATAAACCAACATAAGAAAAACTCAGAGTGAACTCCAGTTAGCTTCTCCGATAACAATAATTAAATTATTCCAACCACATAATTGAATAGAGGGGATTTTTGTGATATCGTTCCCATGTTGAATAATGGTAATCGTAATAAATTAAAGTAATGAATTCGTGGAAATGACCCACGCTATCTCGCCATTGGTCGAGATGAGCACGCCATCAGGGACGCCGAGTTAGCGCGCGAAAGGTGGAGGACAGAAATTAAGTGATATTTCCATAATCACCGAACGATAGGAGTTCAGAATACAACACATGAATGTGTATCGCCAGTGTATTAAGTAGGATAAAGCAAGAGATCCAAATCCACCTGCATATGCCAATTTAGGAAACCAACCCCCCTCTCCAGGAAGTGACCGCGGATGACCCCGGCGGGAAATCAGATCGTCCATAGAAGTCACCAGTTGTGACCGAGCGGACCTCACATCACTCAGTTCTTACCAACCCAGTCGTTTGAAGTCACCAGTTGTGACCGAGCGGACCTCACATCACTCAGTTCCTACCAGTACTCAGTCGTTTGAAGTCACCAGTTGTGACCGAGCGGACCTCACATCACTCAGTTCCTACCAGCACTCAGTTCTTACCAGTCACCAGTCGTTATCGGTCACCAGTCGTGTCAGTAGTATGAAGTAGTTGAGACTCTGACACGTTGACTCTGTAAGTCAGTACCTCGGGACGTATTCGAAGTCAGTTAGGGCTGAAAGTACGTGAATTATTAGGAGAATGAATACGAACAGTGAAATTATCCATAGTACCGAGTGTGTATAATCAGTACAATTGTATGTTGAAATTAATGAATGTCATGTGTTTAAATAATAACTAACTAACGGAACGCCGATAGTACCTTTGGAAGGCAGTGTGCGGAGCCTGAAGTAAACACCTCAAGATAGACGGTGAATAACTATCCGAGCAGGGCTTTCATAAAAAGGAAGGCATGTCACAAGCCGATACGACCGGACTTAAGTTTGAAGTAGGAGACGGATCGTCATCATCATCAAATGCCCTTCCGACATCTGTGGTCCACGTCATCAAAATGTCAGACGACAAACCACCTAGATACGACGCTCGAGGACATATAACCCCTAAAGGCTTCATCCGCGAGATCACTAACTATATTAGTGAAAATAAAATTCCGGCGGAGCGGCAATTACGAACTGTAGAGAAGTTTTTGGACGGAGCACCTGCAATGTGGTTCAGGGCCTTCTTATACACATTCGAGGATTTCATAGGATTCCGACAGGCGTTTTAGCAAAAATTCTGGAGTATCCAAGAACAGCAAGATCTTAGGTTGGAGTTGTATTCTAGACGTTATTCAACATCGTCCCCAACTAAATATTCAGAGTATTTCGTATCCCAATTTCATAAGATGCGGGAATTAGATAATCCGGTCAGTGAGACGGAACTCATTAGCGCTATCGGGAAGCAGTTACCATTTGAGGTCCAACGGATGATGATTGCGTCGAATATTCAGACTGCAGTGCAAGCGGAAGCTTTGTTACGTCAATTAGATCAGACCACGTATCACTCTAACCAGAGGCAACCCAGGCCTAGAGAGCAACAGATCAATAACGTCGAGAGGCAGACGGAAACTAGAACCATCAGTACTAGAAGTCAAGGAACGAGTACCGATCCAGAACCCAAGAGGATGTATGATCCAGGATGGAGACCTCGACAATGGAATCACGGAGGAGGATTTGCGGAAAGCAACCGGCAAATGAATCATGTTAAATTCCATGACGAAAGGGGATACCGTGGACATCGGAATGGAAGGAGCGAAACTCAGCCGTACCACCGAAGAAATCAGAATAACCGAAGGCCTTACACGGAGGAATACCGTAGAAATGGGGACGATCGACACCCAGAAACCCAGCAGTACCTCGATGAGCTGAAGAAGAGGAAATGGAAGGAGGCAATCCAAAATCATGACCGAAAGGATGACAAGCCATGTAGTGTTTGGGACCGAGACGATGGGAAACCATACATAGAGGCGACGATACAAACTATGGAGGAGCTACATCAGGAGACCAAGCAATATTTAGAAGACAAATGGAAGAAGGAGGCAAATTGTGGTCGCAACGGTGAAAGGAACGCGCCGTTGTCACATTCTCAATATAGTAGCCAGCTAAATCCAAACGCCCCTAGATTCGAGGACGAACGACAACTCGGAGCTAGGAGAAAAACGAGAGAGTTTCAATAAAGCAGAGGATGACCAAGAAGAAGATGAGGACGAAGGAGAGGATGATGAAGAAGAAGATGGAAGAGAAGAAGAAGTCCAACTGATCCATAGGCAAATAGAAGCAAGACCATGCCCAGAATGCGGAGAGATCGACAGTGATGTCGAAGATTTCGTTAACAGGATCCACCTGATTCAACGAGAGAATGAAGAATTGAGACTCAATAACCAGAATCTGCGGGACCAGATCAATCACCATCGAAAAGGGAACGAAAGCAGTAATCAAATCATGATGAAAGTATGATGCCGATATATATATATATTTTTTGATATAAAATTTTTTTATTCGTTTTCGAACTGATCACCCCTGAGATAAATGCTAGTCTGGGACTCAGGAGGTGGGCGGGTGCATAATGGCGCCCAACGTAAAAGGGCCTATTGCATCATGTTTGAGCAACGGGTGACTTTATAATTTTTTTCGCAAAAAAAAAAAACACATCTGAATTTTTGTTGTATTAGCGACGATATCATTAGCGACCAGCTCAGTGCCCGATTTCATTATAAAGAGGCCCAGTTGTTTAACTTAAATGTAAACCCAATCGGGATATTTAATTAAATTTTGACCGCATCACGGTTGAATAGTGGTTTTTGATATGTCAAGTAGTAATTCATGTTAAAGTAAGGTTAGTTTCGAACGGGGCTAGACTTGATAATTATACAAGAGTAGTTTATTGCTATAAAGACTCATTAAATTAATAATTCCCTATTCTATGAAATTAAAAGTTATTGTGATTTAGTGAGACTCCACACAAATGTAACTATCCATGGGCAGGAATTTTATATAGGCAAAATTTATTAGGAATACTGTATTTGGTAAAAATGTGACTGAGAACCAGATTCAAGTATTAATAAAAAGATAATGGAACTGTGTAAGTCAAATTTAAATTATTTCAAGACAGGTGACTTCAAGGTTTTCGTCATGGTATTATCGATTGTTGTTGTTGTTGTTGTTGTCAGAGCCGAGTAATGAACCTTTCCGTACGTCTTGTCGTATTGACAAGTGTAAATATTAAAGTAGCTTTTGAGTTAATGAACTCTACCTGGTGTGTTTGTGAATCTGGAAATAATAGGCTAGAGTTTGTCCGTATTATAAATTCCCGTTTTTTCAAGGCGATAACATTTTCTACGGTGGGTGTCCGGCTCACCAGAATGTACATACCGGAAGTGTCTCATGTCCAAACGGAACGAGGAGACGACAGTAAAAAGTTACTGTCGTGCCTTCGTTTCCGAAAGAAGATCTCCAGCGGTGAAACGTCCAATCATACGGATGTGAATTCGATCCCCAGTAACCAATTGGGACGAATTCACCAGATGTTTACACTACCAGAGTAGTGAGGTAAAACCCAAGTATTATGTCATTTATTTTTCAGGATTAAAGTGTCACAATGTAAATTTGTCATCATGTGTAGTATGCAAAATAAGTGAATAAATTGCTCCTCATTGCAATTTCAATAGGAAACAGCTTCCATATCTTTTCATTGTAGTTAGTCTAGTATGCCCATGGAATTTAAGTTGTCACTTCCCATTCCTATTGTGGAGTCAGAATTTTGTATCCATGAATGAGTCGTCCCCCGTAACCTTAAATTTTCATGCCCCGTTCATCCCTATGTTCATTTGATGCGCCGATATATATATATTTTTTTGATAGAAAATTTTTTTTATTCGTTTTCGAACTGATCACCCCTGAGATAAATGCTAGTCTGGGACTCAGGAGGTGGGCGGGTGCAATACAGAGGACTAATGTGTACTTAAAGTTGACCACTGTCGGACCATATGATGGAGTGTTCGTTGTGCAATTCTTCCAGTGAAAAATTGAAGAGACTATATTTATTTTGTGGTCAGACCACTTCAAAGTTGGATTTCAACTCTTAAACAAACCACGTGGTTAATTTTAGTATATTTTTATCGATTTAGAAATTTCTTTTATTTTTCAATTTCTCGCCACCGACAGCCGTGAATTACAGTCGTTCGCGAAGTGTTATTATTATTTTACTAGTTGGTTTACGTCGCCCCGACACAGATAGGTCTTATGGCGACGATAGGATAGGAAAGGCCTAAGAGTTGGAAGGAAGCGGCCGTGGCCTTAATTAACGTACAGTCCCAGCATTTGGCTGGTGTGAAAATGGAAAACCACGGAAAACCATCTTCAGGGCTGCCGACAGTGGGGCTCGAACCCACGATCTCCCGGATGCAAGCTCACAGCCACGCGCCTCTACGCGCACGGCCAACTCGCCCGGTCGCGAAGGGTTAAAGGGGCAGTGTGCCGTAAGGTGTACGTCAGACAACGTTTTAGTAGAACTGCTCCCGTAAAGGTTCACGTCAAGGACGTGGGGGGCAACATAAACTGAACTGAGTCCTTTTTGTTACTAGTTTCGGGACCCAATCTCCTTGTATTCCCATACTTTAGTTAAATAATCTGTAAATATAATGAGGTTCTAATTCTTCGAAGGTTTTAATAAAGCATGTCTAAGTAGTGTGACGCTTTTAGTAACACTATCTTCATTTGCAAACCAAAATACAGAGATACAGGGAATTGTGAAGCCACTCAAGTAAACAAATAATGAGCGCATTGTATTGCATTTTCCTCGCACTTAATATTTCATCAGACTTAATAAATTATCAAAATATAATTCACTTGCCATGCAGATAAAAAACCTTGTGGTTAAGCACAAAGAACATTATACCTCTAGGTTCATTTTTCTTGAAAAATTTGCTATTTGTTTTACGTCGCAACGACACAGATAGGTCTGATGGCGACGATGGGATAGGAAAGGCCTAGTAATTGGAAGGAAGCGGTCGTAGCTTTAATTAAGGTACAGCCCCAGCATTTGCCTGGTGTTTAAGTGGGGAACCACAGAAAACCATCTTCAGGGCCGCCGACAGTGGGGTTCGAACCCACTATCTCCCGGATGCAAGCTCACAGCTGCGCGCCCCTAACCTTACAGCTAACTCACCCGGTTTGAGAAAGTTGGACCAGTAAAGGAACTTATAGTGTACCAAGTGTGCATTTTTTTCTTCAGCGATTGTTTACAGGGAACTTTGCGTCTAGACCTTATCTAAAACGCATGGAAGCAGTAGTCAAGAACGCTTCGTATCCGGTCCATTAGAATTTTCTCATGATCTTCGGCAACATATTTGCTTTCGGGGACCAGACACTTCTAAATTGACGAGAGATTTTCGGCTTATTCTTCTTTCTGAAAAAAAAACTGTTTACAGTCTACCAAAAACCTTTGATCTTCTTTGTTTCGGGTGCGTTAGGAGTATCGTTTTCTCCACGAATTTAATGACCACTATCTTTGAAGTGTATTTAGCACAAATATTTGGTGCTACGTCAGTCAGTCTTACTTCATTATCTCAGTGGTGTTATTGTTTGATGAAGAATTCTTTGACAGTCACCGAGAGGCTCAAAACAAACATCAAAACACTTACATTTAAAATGACCTCATTTGTTGTGCTATGAAATGAAATGTCGTATGGCTTTTAGTGCCGGGAAATCCCAGGACGGGTTCGGCTCGCCAGGTGCAGGTATTGCCATTTGACTCCCGGAGGTGACCTGCGCGTCTTTATGAGGATGAAGTAATGCTGAAGACAACACATAAACCCAGCCTCCGTGCCATTGGAATTAAGGTTAAAATCACCGACCCGACCGGGAATCGAACCCGGGACCCTCTGAACCGACGGCCAGTATGCTGACCGTTCAGCCAACGAGTCGGACATTTGTTGTGGTCGTAAGGGCTTTCTATGAACTGTGAATGACAAGAAAAATTATTGCGTAATGACCGGTCCATGAATATCTGATTCCCTGTATGTCTAATATATTTTGGTTGCAAATACAGATAAACCTGGGTTTGCGTTGGCTATGAGTGGCGCCATTGTGTGAGAAACACCATAGGCCTGCGTTACCTTTACGACGTACAATACTTGTGAGTAGTACCTTTATGTTTGGAACACTGTGAGTTTACGCTACCGTTGATTAGTACCGCAGCTTGAGAAATATAATGTTTCTACTTTACTCGCGACATGTACCATACTGAGGGGCCTTAGACCTGGTTTTTGGACCTCTTTAGACATCAAGCATAATCGATTCAGGACTGTGCTTTATAAGTGGTCCGTTGGTCAGTAATACTATTATTTATGATCGTTTTTGAGTTGGATCCACTGTTTTTGTTTGTTTGTTTGTTTCTTGTTTGTTTGTGTTTTTTTGGGGGTTCATGTCCATCCATTCATTTTCCATGACATTTATTTTGGTCAGTGGATTGTTTGAACCTTTTGTTGTCATTTCATTTCGTACCATTAGGGGCCGATGACCTCGATGTTAGGCCCCTTTATATAACAAGCATCATCATCATCATCATCAACAGATAAACCTTTGAAGAGGACCTGACTTTCTAGATATGCTTTAGGATAGCCCCGCAAATATCCTCTCTAACAACCATATTAGCCAAGACGCATAACACCTAAAACTAACAACTGTCATCACAAACACTTGAAAACGTTTCGATATTTGTTTTATGCAGTTCTTATCATACCTCACGGTGTGCTTTGTTAACAAAACGAAAGTATAGAAGAAATCATTCTTTAAAAGTTTTGGCCCTACTTTGATTATAAGTAGGCTACAGTCTAAACATAATATTGTGGGATATATATTTGACGTATTGAAATTACATAAGAATGTTTTTCATATTAGTGTACTCGTTTAACCCTGCTGTTTATTGAGGATAATACTCTTCGGGTGTATATGACCCCACATATCAAAATGCTGTAAAAATCTTCTCGAACATACATTTTTGTTGTTCTGCTCCAATAATAATAATAATAATAATAATAATAATAATAATAATAATAATAATAATAATAATAATAATAATAATAATAATCGTACGCAAACCCTCATTAAGGAACATTACTTATTTGAGTATTTATACTCAAATAAATTTGAAACAATAGACAGTTTTCAGAAAACACTAGAGTTCTTTTCTTACTTTTCTTTCTGATTGCACACAGCATGTTTGTTTTATTGTCAGTTACTTGATGGGCTGAACTTATAGCGTGCGTTTCGTAAATTTTCTTGTTGGTACTGATTCTGACACACCAGCCACATCTTTAGGGTTTTGGCTGCTTCTGGCCATTCTCAAAGAATCTCCAGTTCTTGGGAAATGCTTTCTTGATGCAATGTATTCTCTTACTAGCTGACCCGACAGACGTCGTTCTGTCAAAAATAAATGACAATGGAACGAACTCAAATTCCTGTTGCTGATTTCCTTATCATGGCGGAGGTTGCTCATAAGTACAACATTCTTATTTCTCCTAGGGATGTAATTGACCACAATAGGGCCAACTGTTGCCTGCTGCCATTTCTTGATGGATACAGTACTTTTGTATCCATCTCTTAGCACAGGCCAGAGTAAACTGTAGCTTCCACCGAAGTCCCAGTCTCATCCATGGCTGTGACAATATGGAAGCTGCTGGGGTATGGGTGGTGCTGAGTAATGACATTCAGAGCACGACTAGTGCTTCTGAGTGTTATGAAAGGTTGTTGCTCACAGGGTCAGTCGTGCTGCAATAGCACTTTCTGACCCAGTGAGGAAAGCAATGGCATACTACCTCACTCCCCGTCTTGCCTAGTACGCCTCATTTTGGTGCTGCCATTGGTTTTTGCGGTTTCCTTATAACCGCATAACTTTTGGTGGTGCTATTTGAGGATCCAACCAGCCTCTGAGCTGATGACCTAACAGACAGACAGACAGGGTCAAATGTGAAGTAATATGAAGAGCTGTGTACCTCCTTCTTGGCCTCTTTATGTGGCGTATTCCTCCGTATCGTCAATTTACTCTTTCAGAAGCAATTGTCCAAAATTGCATGACGTAATGGCGCGTGCTGTGTGTGTTGTGTAGGAGAGCTCTGTGTTACCAGCCTGAATTAGCAAGATTATTAGCAGACAGGTCCGGTGAGTGTGTGTCAGTAATTACACCAGACAACTGACGTCTAGTTCTAGTAAAAACATGTCCGTAAAAAGTGTAAATAAGCGTGTGTCGGACTTTGAAATAAAGTTTGTTAAACGGATGGATGAGTTCCAAGCTCGCTTGGAACAGTTGACATCAGCCAGTGCCAGCAGGGCTGCCAACACTAATGACCGCGCCGATGAAAATCTGTCTTCCCTCTGTTCCGAGTTCAAAGACTTTCGCCAGTACATCTCGGCGGAAATTTCTTGTGTAAAGAAGGAGTTACTAGTTGTTCAACAGCGTCTTGACCAGCACGAAGCCAGGGCTGACGAAGCCGAACAATACAGTAGACGGAACTGTCTACTCATACACGGGGTGAAAGAAGAACCGGCTGAGAATGTCTATGCTAAAGTGATAGAAACAGTAAAGTCTTACCTACAAGTGGAATTATCGATGGATGACATCGATCGCTGTCATAGATTGGGACCTCTACGCAGATCAGCTGCGGAAGTCGTGACCTCGGGAAACAGGCCGATTATAGTCAAATTCGTCCGGTTTCATGTTCGCGATCGTGTCTGGCGCGCTAAGAAGCTCTTCAAAAGCACCAAACTATTGGTTACGGAGTCACTGACTGCTTCTAGAAAAGATCTGTTAAATCGAGTCCGAGACCAGCTCGGAGTGCGCAACGTTTGGACCCAGGAAGGAAGAATAGTAGTTCTAGGTAAAAACAAAAACAAATTCACTGTGACCACTACAGCGGAACTAAATGCTGTTATTTCAGGGCTAGGTGATTAGTAGAGTACATGACTCATGGACTTACGATTTAATTATAAGTGGTTTTATTATAAGTTTAGTGTGAGTGAATGTTTAAATGATTCAAGTGGCTTACGTAGGCAAGCGGAAACCATGGTAAGTTGCCCTCTGTTTATTTTTGATTATGGCTAACACAGGTAATAACGTAGCTTTCTCCCTAGGCAGGGTAAACAACCTTCATCTTGATACTGAACCCTCCCATCCTTCTCTTTCCCTGACCCCCTCTCACCCCGCCCGCAGTCACCTGGTGAGAGAATTCTCGTCCTTTCCCCGCTCATTATTGTGTGCCCATGTCAATGCTCAGTCTATAATTGCCCATCACACTGAGCTGAAAGCTATTTTTGAAGGAAGCATGGTAAATGTTGTAGCAATTAGTGAGAGTTGGATGAAGGACTCGGTCCCTCTGAACTCGGTAAATATAGAAGGATTTAATGCAGTTTTTCACAATAGACCGAAGCACCGTGGAGGAGGAGTAGCTCTATACTACAAAAATAATTTAACGGGGAAGATTATACAAACTTCGACATTACCTACCGATACCTTAACTGAATATATGTTTGTAGAACTATCTGTTGATAAGACTAAAGTACTGATTGGAGTTGTTTTACAAACCACCAAAAGCAGGAAACTTCACAGACTTCGAAGAAAATTTACTAAGACTCCTACCTATCTACGAACATGTACTCATATTTGGCGACTTTAACACAAACCTGTTAATAGACTCCGTTGAAGCAAATCGTTTACAGAACATACTTACCTCTTGTAACATGTCAGTGTTGCCACTTAACCCCACTCACCACGTGAACACGGCTAACGGATCCTCACACACTCTAATAGATTTACTTATCACAAATAATCCTCAGAAAATACTAAAACACGGACAAACTTCTGTACTTGGTATTTCATACCACGATCTCATATATTTAGCTTATTCTTTGAAAGTTCCCAAAACAAAGCCGAAGTGGATAACCTATAGAGACATGAAAAATTTAAATCCTCAACAATTGATACAAGATGCTAATCTCTGCCTGTGGGACGAAATACTGTACTTGACTGACAATGACGAAAAAGTAAAGAGGTTTAACACATTATTGTTGGGATTGTATAACAAACACGTACCTAAACATACTGCTAGGGTGAGTCGCAAAGCTGCTCCATGGTTAACAAATGACATTAAGTCCGCAATGGCTAAACGAGATGCACTACACAGATGTTACAAGCAGACATTATCAACTGAAGATTTTGAAAAGTACCGTGTGCTTAGAAATAAAGTTAAACAAATAATCAGAAATAAAAAATATGCGTACTTCTAACAATTAGCCAGTAACTTAAACACAAAAAGTACCTGGAAACAACTCAGATCCGTAGGTATTGGGAGGCAAACTACAAACTCCAATACGCATGACATAAATCCAGATGAATTAAATGCCCACTTTACTAGAGAAATAGTTAATACCCACCCTCATATTATACAAACAACAATAAATTCTCTTCAATCTACTCCATTACCACAACGGCCTTTGTTCAAATTTCGTAAAGTAAATGAAAACGATGTAAGAAGAAAACTAACATCAATCAAATCGCAAGCAATCGGAGTGGACGACATCCCGATATCCTTCGTCGTTACCTTGATAGATGTAGTACTGCCAATTTTAACCCACATATGTAACTCATGTCTTTTGGAAGGCTACTTCCCAACTGTGTGGAAGGATGCCTTAATTTTCCCAGTACCCAAAAAATCTTTAGCAAATTCTCCATCTGACTATCGACCTGTCTGTATACTTTCTTCACTTTCGAAAGTCTTAGAAAAACTCATGCATGAACAACTGCTCCAATATTTGATGCATCATTCGTTACTTGATCACCTGCAATCTGGATTTAAAAAAGGACATAGTACATCTACTGCTCTTCTAAAAGTTACGGATGACGTAAGAAAAGCAATGGACGAACGCAAAGTGACCGTGCTCATTCTCCTAGACTTCAGCAGTGCTTTTGACACTATCAGTACGGACATATTAATAGCGAAATTGCATTCCTTCCATTTTAGCCACGCTGCTCTCAAATTGTTCGCTTCCTACCTCCATAACCGACGACAGTGTGTTGTCATGAATGATACGAGAACGGAGTGGAAGTACAAAGTTAATGGTGTGCCACAAGGTTCTATACTCGGCCCCCTGTTGTTTATTTTATATTTGAATGACATATCTTCTAAGTTGAAAAACTGCAACTACTATCTCTATGCCGACGACCTTCAAATTTACTGTCACACAAAAGTGAATGACATAAATGCAGCTATTGAAAATATGAACCGAAACTTAGAACAGATCAGCTGTTATGCAGCTGAGAATTCTCTCTCCATCAACCCAACGAAAACACTAGCTATTATACTAGGCCAGAGGAAACTGCATGCCCATCTACACAGTCTACAAATTCCAGTCATTCAACTAAATGGCGTTGCTATCCCATTCTGTAAATCAGTAAAAAGCCTTGGAGTCACTATAAATGAAACTTTAAACTGGGATGAGCATGTCACTAACGTATGCAGGAAAGTTCACTCATCACTACATCCCCTTAAGATTCACCAGACCGTATTACCTCTCAACTTAAAAATAAAACTGGTTCCAACATTGATACTTCCAATTTTTAACTATTGTGATGTTGTGTTGCTGGATGCTACCAGTGAACAAAATAGGAAATTGCAGAGAGCTTTAAACTCCTGCATTAGATTTATTTTTTCATTGAATTTTGCCTCGCATGTATCCCCTTTTTATGCACAACTTTCTTGGTTAAAAGTAGAGCAGCAGAGGAATCACCATGTATCAACCCTTATATATCGACTCTTGACCGAAAATATACCTGAATATCTCTCCAGTAATTTCCGTTTTCTATCCTCCTTTCATGACCGTGACACGCGATCTGGGTCAACAATTGCAATACCTCCGCATCATACATCTGCCTTCAGTAATTCTTTCCTTGTGTCGGGCGCTAGAATATGGAATGCTTTACCCCCTGAAATTAGAAATTGTTCCTCATTAATTACCTTCAAAAGACTGTCTAAAGATTTCCTCTTGAATACATAGGCTATATCATGTAGTTATGTGTGAATGTGAGAGTGAATGTCTGGAGTAAATAGTTCCCAAAAGTTTACATAAATTACTGTTATATTTTATTATTTCCACCTAGAGTAGTTAATATTGAATTTATGTTTCTAAATTTAGACTTAGGATGTAATCATTTAGTTTTAGAGTTTATTAAGTTATATTACTATTATATTACATACACTGTGTTAAGTTTGAATATTATGTTTGGATTCAGTATTAAGCCGCATAATGTGGTTAAGTGTAAGAGAGGGCCAAGAGCCCTAACTTCGCCACAAATAAAGACATCAATAAATAAATAAATAAATAAATAATAAATAAAAAGGTTGTTACACGTGATATTGTGACCACTTAACTCAGAAGTGAGACCAGAGACTACCCTCATTCCCTGATTTCTTTCTCGTACCGCTCCGCTCTCCTTCCCTGTATAAACGAGGGCTTTCGGTACGTATGAAGATTTGCTGTCACACAGGATCCATATTTTGATCCCATATTTGGCCGGTTTACTTGGGATATACTAGGCCTACTTGAATTGACAGCGGCCTCTAAGTGCTACTAACTGCTCGTCGGCAGTAAAACTTTCTCCTGGATTGTACAGTTTAGGGGGAAGACTTCTACCAATTATTACGAACTGCGGCAAGTTTGTCAGTACATCGTATTTCCTCTCTAATAGATTTCTTGTCAAATCAAAGGACACGCAATACCTTGCAGAATGTTTCAAGAAACATGGTTACTCGAAATATATTTCGCCCAGTATCATTATCTCACAAGCTTTTTGCAGACTCTCCATGAGATCGATATACACCACAAGGAATATGAGTCCTAAGTGTGTATGAAAAACAGAATCATCAATATGTTTCCATTGTTGACCATAAACTGGCTGCCCCTCAATATTTGTCATCTATATTATTCCATTATGAAGCGCAATATGAAATACTGCTTCAAATGAACACCTTAATCCGATATTCTGCTTATTGCATACCTGATAACTCCTGGGGTACTCTTGATGATGTTCGAAGTTGGTAGGCGGCGATATTATACTGTAGGATGCAACTGCCATTCTATACTCTCATTTTTAGAAAGAAAAGTCCCTACACTATTTTGTACAGGCCGTGGACTGTCGTAACTGTCATCAGAGCACTCGCTTTCAGATGCATAACTAACAGGATCTTCGAACTCAAAGTGATTCTTCATCTCCTGAGGCATTTACTAACTTTTCCAACTCATCATCAGTCAGTAGTCTAATAGCCATCGTGCCACAATCCAACCTGGAAGAAACAAAGCATTCAAAAAGTTGAGAACTGCTTATTATGATTTCCTGGGAAAAGCAAGAAGCAGCAAGCCCGTTGTTGTAAACGCATGGAGGCTTAGCTGATTATTAAAAGTAAGTAGGAATGATAAAAATTACTATCCCCATAAAGTATGACAAAAATAAAGTTCAACATTTCCATGTTTTAAAATAAATCCGAATTACAGTAATCATATCTGTATCGGGTCGTAATGACCCGAACGTTACATATGCAACAATTATAGTTTATGCCCAAACTACTTAGAGTATTTTAGAGCTTTTAAAACACATGCTGCTATTCCAATTTCAGATAAAGTCACCGAGCTCCTTAAACATGCATTGCTCTTTAAAATATGAAAAAAGACACGTATATTAATTTTGGGTCACGACAGCAGGGCCAATTTCTGCAGTATAGTTCAATTCTTACCATTTCAAAATATTCTTGTCAGCAATAACATGTTGGCTACCTAAACCAGGTTTTGTGTGCGCAGTGGGGAATTAACATAAATTATCTTGTGATTAACACTTTTCTGCGTTTGATGATGAAATTGATTCTAATGACATTTCAATAGGTATTTCAGAGTCTACTTAAAAATGCTCATGTTTCTTAAACATCCAAGACTAATTCGAACAGAGTGATATATCCAGAAAATTAAACTTGATAAGTATGTTGTGTATTTTAACATTTTTCCCCTTATTCGACGAATTCCTGAATACATACATACATACATACATACATACATACATACATACATACATACATACATACATACATACATACATACATACATAATTCTGCATTATACACTGTCTACGTCATACACTGTTAGCCATTTCATCGTTCAGTCTGCGCGCTATCGTGAATGAAGTAATTCGCTCGCACAATTCTCTATTTGCTACTTGCAATGTTGCGTTGTCTAGTTCTACACCCCTTGCCTTGAAATAAATAAATGATCAGTCAAACCTTGACACAGAACTGGAGGCTTTAAAACATCCGGATATTGACTGACTATGTTTCCGTTTTGTGGTATATTGCAGTGAGTACGCTACCTAAACTAATATAGATACCTCAGAACTATGGGAAATATTTGAAGCTCTTAATGGCATGCTATTTCGATGGCGCTTATAATGTCATAAACCATCTGATGAAGTAGTTTATGTGACTTTCTGTATAGCTGAGCAGAAGCGTTTAGAAATTTAGCATGATATAGGCTAATAGTTTTTACTTTCGAGTTACATTAGGACGCACCGATACAGATAGGTCTTATGGCGAAGATGGGATAGGAAATATCTGGAAGTGGGAAGGAAGCGGCCGCGAAGTTAATTAAGGTTCAGTCACAGCATTTACCTGGTGTGAATTACTAGACATCGATCTATCGTAAACATCTTTCCTCCATCAATCATCGCAGAGCAATCTTGGCGCCACATATAGACATTAGAAGATATACGTAGTGTTCGCGATAAATTTACTCTTTTATTTGCTCATGCAATTAAACCAGATTACTATAAAAATAAACCATGATACGTATTTACTCGGCTTACAGTACTTAGCTAGTATTTCTGCAGGCTGCAGTTGTTAGCTCTAGATATATTCCAAGTGCATACATAGTAAGTAATATTTCCATGTGATGACGACAAAACGCTTCTTGTCATTAATCCACTGTAAGTGTTAATTGTCTTTCATAAATACATATATATGGGCAAAGTTTTGGAAATTTGGCTCCAGATAAAACGCAATAACGTGTTATAAACAGGTAAATTAGCGCATTTGATTCTCTTCGTATTCAGATCTTCCCCGCTATCGCCTTTCCTTTCACACGAATCGCAATGTTCCGATATGAAAACCAAATATCAAGTTGATATTCAGGAAGTAGAGACGGATGTATAAAACGCTTGAAACGTCGCCGGGATGACCTCGATTGCAACTCTGCTAAGAGTTAGATACCAGCTAGATATTCGACTTAACACCCACGGAACTGCCACCGATATTCTCCTTATTATTCACTGTATCAGAAAGGTATGGGTAAAACAGCTTGTAAATAATATTCTGTTGCCGTGAACAACTTTTCTGCAAAAATTAAACCGAACCTGGCATAGAAACAATAGGTATTGTAAAACTCATGTATGGAAACAATTTCGGATACAATGAACTAATACCCTCTCGTCATTTCCTGATGATTAGAAATTAGGAGAAGGGAGTATTCTCTTTCTAAGTCCAATGCATGTCTTTCGTTCCTTTCTAGTTTAAGTTAGCCCCATAGCCTGATAGCTGCAGTCGCTTAAGTGCGACCGGTATCCAGTATTCGGGAGATAGTGGGTTCGAACCCCACTGTCGGCAGCCCTGAAGATGGTTTTCCGTGGTTTCCCATTTTACACCAGGCAAATGCTGGGGCTATACCTTAATTAAGGCCACGGCCGCATCCTTCCCAGTCTAGCCCTTTCCTGTCCCATAGTCGCCATAAGACCTATCTGTGTCGATGCGACGTAAAGCCAATAGCAAAAAAATGTTTCTCAGCATCAAGTAAAACGAATACTGTCACAACACTGATTCATTTTAAGTTAAGAATTAGTGTACGCTAGTAGAGTACACAGTAATTTAAAATTTTTCCTTTTTCTCTTCGCAGATGATCTTCGCTGTGCTGTCCGCATACCTAGTGCCAGCGATGTCTCATTACACCGGATTAGGTTTCGCCGAAAAACCTCATCGCGGAGGAGGATACAATCCTTGTGGAGATGGATTTGGTGCAGGATACGCTCCGGGTGGATACAATCCTTGTGGATATGGATTTGGTTTCATATTCGCTCCGGGTGGATACAATCCTTGTGGAGATGGATTTAGTTCAGGATACGCTCCAGGTGGATACAATCCTTGTGGTGATGGGTTTGGTTCAGGATACGCTCCGGGTGGGCGCAATCCTTGTGGAGATGGATTTGGTTCAGGATACGCTGTAGGTGGATACAATCCTTGTGGTGATGGATTTGGTTCAGGAGACGCTCCGAGTGGGCGCAATCCTTGTGGAGATGGATTTGGTTCAGGAGACGCTCCGGATGGGCGCAATCCTTGTGGAGATGGATTTGGTTCAGGATACGCTCCGGGTGGGCATAATCACGGAGGACATCAACACAGAGGAAAACATCAGCACGAAGGAAATCAAAACGGAGAAGGACATTTTCACGAGTGGTTACGTCGAGTCGGAGGATATCAACATGGAAGAGGTGGCTTTGAGTGAGGACGTCACCATGGATGTCACCACGGTCTCGAATTGGGAAAAGACAAAATGTAATCAAATGCTCCGGACAAAGGAATACGACTTTGAATAGCACAATATAATCCATATTGTATTAATATAAAATGTCCTTATTGTTTTTGTATTTTAATGTCATCAGTCCCCGATAATTATTCTCTATTGAATACTTCCATTTACCAGCCTCCAGAGGGCAAGGTGGCTAACGTGGGATGCCGGATGTCACCTGAGTGCAGCATTCCCAAGGCAAAGCAGACAAAATAAATGAAATAGAAATGCTGTGCATTGTCAGATGGAATCAATGCCAGTCCCAGCTGGTAATAAGTGTTCTTCATGCACGTCTCAATTCTTGTGCGCACCTTTGAAACTGGCGGGGGATATGGAATTAGAAGTTTATAATAGAGACATAGTATGTGTTACTTAAGAGTAACCGCTTTTGATACGCAGGATTACTTGTCAAAATTGAACAACATAAGACTTTATTTTGATCTGAAAAATTGAAATTCAATCAGTTCATTACTCAAGAAGGAAGTGTATATTGGCTTTAAAGTCTCCTGCAAGCTCTCAGGGAGAATAAAATTTATAAGTGTAGTTACCAAATTGAAAGAGACGAGTTGCCAATATAAAAATTATATCAGCTCATCATTCTCGTTATACTACAATTGCAACTGTAGGCTTAGCTCCTCATGTCTGAGCTGCACATTTCTAGAGTTGTTGTCGTGATATTTTGGAGAGTAGTCAAGAAGTCATAGCTAGTAACTCGTTCCTCTCTTATTATTATTATCAAAAAATCTAAGAACCTAAGATACAACACTTGTGACACAATTATATTAACTTCTCCCTACCCTGGTCAAGCTCTAGGGGGATGACCAGCTGAATTGGTTGGGCTATTTTGTGTTTCTGTGGGGTTCGAAGAATCAGAGTAATTAACTTCTGGTCCCTTCCTTCTAGTAACCTCTCTATTCTTGCTCTTTTCCATAATTGACGTGGTCGTCCATCTTCTTGAATCAACGCCAGATCTCCGGGTCGGAACTCAATGGATCTCCCAGATACACCTCGAGCTTCATGAAAGCTCTTGAGTTCTAAGAGGTACTCCTTGATCCATCTTCTCCAGAAGTCGTCTGGCAGCTTTTGTCTCAGTGTGAATTCTTTTGTCAAGGCAAGTCTTGTAGTCGGTTCTGGTCCTGTTAGCACGGTCATGAGCTCTTCACCAACAAGAAAGTGTGCCGGCGTCAGGGGTTCAGCGTCATCTCCATGGGATATCGGTCTTAAATTTACCGCAGCTTCAATGTTGACTAGAGTGGTGTTAAGCTGTTCTTCTGTAAGACTTGATAGTCCCAGCACCTTTCTTAGTCATCGCTTAACTGTGCCTACCATTCTCTCCCACCATCTTCCCCACTAATTGACCCGTGGGGCGATGAACTTCAAAGTGATACCGTCTTTGGCGAGGAATCAATGGGTCTCCGAAGATGACAGTGCCTTCCAAAGTTCCGACAGTTCTGCATTGGTGGCTTGAAATGTCCTTGCGTTTCCGCGTAAATGGTATGTGGCAGTCCACGCCTACCAGTGAACCTCTCAAGGGCCATAAGGAATGTGTCAATGGTCATACTGGAACATAACTCTAAATTCACCACACGTGTAACAGCACAAGTGAATAGCGCTATGTAAGCCCTTTCCATCGTCATGCCTCCTTTGATGTAGAGAGGACCGGCGAAGTCTATCCCGGTAATTGTAAAGGGTTTCGATGGTCTCACCCTATCTGTAGGTAGTGGAGCTTCGATTTGCTGCCCTCTAGGGGTTTTCATGATTCTACATGGGAGGCAGGCGTGCAAGAACCTCTGAACAGTGTGACGAGCTCTAAGGATCCAGAACTCTTGCTGGAGCTCCGACAGTAGTACCCGAACTCCAAAATGATGTAATCTGATATGTATTTGCCGAATGAGTAGATACGTGAATCGATGCTTGCCGTCTAGAGGTATTGGGTGCCGTCGCTCCTTAGCGAGGTCCGCACAGTGCAATCGAACCCCGAAGTGGAGGAGTCCACCTTCAATGAAGGGGTTGAAGGGTCCTATTTTGGATTCTTTAGGAATTAGTCGACCCTCTTCGAGTGCTTGGAATTCTGGTGCAAAACATTCTAGCTTAACAGCTTCTATCCAGTATGTACGTGCCTTTGCGAGCTCTACCGCTCTTAGTTCTCCTGTAAGCTTCTCTCGATGGTGAGTGTTGTGTGTAAATCGAAGAATCCAACCAGTAATACGCATCAGTTTCCAGTAGGAACTGAACTTGGAACTGTTTATAACGCTGTTATTACATATTTTATGTTTCTCTTCTTTTCGGGAAGTTGCTCACTTGAAGTTTGAGCATCGGATGGCCAACATTCCTCACGATGCGCAAGCCATGTGGGTCCATTCCGCCACTTGCGCTCATTCCGTATCTGGTCACCACGAAGTCCTCGTGTAAGGTGGTCAACCGGGCTCTCATGTCCAGGGCAATGCCTCTGTTGACTTGGAGTTGAGTACGATTGAATCTCCGTTACTCTGTTGCAGACGAAGGTTTTCCATCTGTTTGGGTCACTGTGTATCCAACCCAAGGTGACAGTAGAAGCCGTCCATAGTATTGCCTGAGTGATATCGTGACCTGTGGCTGCGCAGAAATAGGACAGCAATCGCGCTCCCACCAGCGCTGCTAGTAGTTCGAGCCGTGGCAAGGTTACCGTCTTGACGGGTGTGAGCCTGCTATTGCTGTAGGCCAGATGGACGAGTACGTTGCTTCCCGCGTTCATGCGAAAGTATAAAACCGCCCCATATGTTTCTGAAGCATCACAAATGTGTACCTGAATCTTGCGCTCCGCTGAAGTAGCTAGCCACCGTGGAATTTGTAACTGTGAAAGAGAGGATAAGGAGGATGCCCAAGAGGTAGCAACTCGTCCCAGTCAATCCCCTGCCACGAACCTGCTACGCAGGCGTAGCAGGGGGAGAGGTGATACTCCCACGTGGCGCGTCCCAGGTGGCGGATAGGGGGGTCCTAACCGGCTTGCCGGCGGACTTGAGGGAAATAAAATACCTCTCGCGGACCAAACACACTACCCCCTGCGGGTGGGGGACGCACGTGTAGAATACACCCGCGGTATCCCCTGCCTGTCGTAAGAGGCGACTTCAAGGGGCGACCAAGGGATGATTAATCTAGAACCATGAAACTACTCTCGATTCGTACCATCATGCGGGGAACACCATGGATTGCATGTACTTGCGAGTAGTATCACTAAATTGGTACGAAATAGGTTTGTGATTAGTTGCCGTAAAAAGCCTGGCCTGGTGGATTCCAGTACCCGTGCGTTGTACCCATGTGGGCAACACCGCGGTTCTGTGCGTAGCCTGTGAGTTGTACCGCTATATGAGCGGCACCGTGGGTCAGCGTAGCCTGTGATTGGTACCCACTATGTGAGGAACACCACGGGAATACCGGCGCCCTCACCTAGGTGAGGAACCTTACCGGTTTGCGTTGGCAATGAGTGGCACCATTGTGTGCGAAACACCGTAGGTCTGCGTTCCCTGTACGAATTGCAATACTTGTGAGTAGTACCATCTTGTGTGGACCACCCTGAGTCTTCGCTACTTTTGATCAGTACCCCAAAATGACAAATACCATGGTTCTACTTTACTCGCGACATGTACCATTCTGTGGGGCCTTAGACGTGAATTTAGCACCCCTTCAGACATCAAGCATCATTGTGCTTTATAAATGGTCCCTTGGTCAGTAATACTCTAATTAAATACCTTCTTTTTGAGTCTGATCCACTGTTTTTGTTTGTTTGTAGGGTTCATGTCCATCCACTCATTCTTCATGACATTTTTTATTTTATTTTGGTCAGTGGATGAATTTGAAATTTTTGTTATTTCATTTCGTACCATTAGGGGCCGATGACCTCGATGTTAGGCCCCTTTAAACAACAAGCATCATCATCAATTCCCCTGTACCACGTATCCTGGAATAACAGCTTACCGAGAAGGAATACGGGGGATAACAGTCCGAGTGAATCATAGAACCTAGCCGTAATCTGTAATAACTTCCTCTTGGTGATTAGTCCTTCAGGTAAAGCCTTGGTGACCTCCTCTGGGTCAATGTAAAGGTTATCCGTTTATGTATTCCAGTAAACGCCTAGTACCTGCGTCTCTACGCTGACCTCTTGACTTTCGGCTCTCCAGATGGCCTTTAGCGAATCTGAATTAGTGGCCCATGTCGCTAGGTGGAAGTTCATCAATTTCATCAGTGCAGTAAGTTCGTAATACAGGGCAATCACACCATTGTCATTCTCTGCGCCGGATGCGAAGTCGTCCATAAAGGTATTCTCATCTATGAGGGGTGCTGCAATAGGAAATATCGTCTTGTACCTGTCGGCGAGTTCCCTCAATGTTGCTGAAAGCAAGAGCGGACTGCAAGTCAGGCCGATGGGAGCCTAGTGAAGCGATAGCTCACTACCTCGTCCGTCGTGTGGTAATTTCCGTTACTATCCTGTACCACAAGAATCTGGTCAAGTCCCTGTCATCCTCGTGCAAGCCCAGCTGATTAAGTGCCTGTGTAATATCAGTAATGATGGCCATGGGATGTAGCCAGAATCGTAGTAGAATAGCCAATGTCTACGGTCGCAGATTTGGACCTGCGTCTAAAACATCGTCGAGAGACGGAGAGTTGGTTTCGTGAGAAGACGCGTCAAAAGCTATTCTCCATTTTATTTTTCCCAGTCTCTACTTCTTTACAGCTTAGTGGGGGAGTAAAATCGTGATGTTCTTTGGATCTCCAGTAGGTGTGACTTCTATTTGTCCTTTCATGTTATGGTCCAGCTTTTGGTTGTAATACACCTCCTTTAGAGTGCCCACGAACCTGCTACGCAGGCGTAGCAGGGGGAGAGGTGATACTCCCACGTGGCGCGTCCCAGGTGGCGGATAGGGGGGTCCTAACCGGCTTGCCGGCGGACTTGAGGGAAATAAAATACCTCTCGCGGACCAAACACACTACCCCCTGCGGGTGGGGGACGCACATGTAGAATACACCCACGGTATCCCCTGCCTGTCGTAAGAGGCGACTAAAAGGGGCGACCAAGGGCTGACTGAATTAGAACCATGAAACTAATTTTGAATCGTACCATCGCGCGGGAACACCATAGGTTGCCTGTACTTGCGAGTAGTACCACTAAATTCGGTACGAAATAGGTTTGTGATTAGTAGCAGTTAAAGCCTGGCCTGGTGGATTCCAGTACCCGTGCGTCGTACCCATGTGCGCAACACCGCGGGTCTGGGCGTAGCCTGTGAGTTGTACCACTATATGAGCAGCACCGTGGGTCTGCGTTGCCTATGATTAGTACCCACTATGTGAGGAACACCACGGGAATACCGGCGCCCGTGTTTAGTACACCTAGGTGGGGAACCTTCTCGGTGTGCGTTGACTCTGAGTTGGGCCATTGTGTGAGACACACTATAGGTCTGCGTTACTTGTACGTATTGCAATACTTGTCAGTAGTACCATCTTTTGTGGAACACCGTGAGTCTTCGCTACTTCTGATTAATACCCCAACATGACACATAGCATGGTTCTATTTTACTCGCGATATGTACCATTCTGTTGGGCCTTAGACGTGGATTTTGCACCCCCTTTAGACACCAAGCATCATTGTGCTTTATAAGTGGTTCCTTGGTCGGTAATAATGTTATATTCGATCTGTATTGAGTCCGATCCACTGGTTTTTGTTTGTTTGTTTCGTGTTTTGTTGAGTTCCTGTCCATCCATTCATTCTTCATCCCATATTTTATTTTCATTTTGGTCAGTGGATGCCTTTGCAATTTTTGTTCTTTCATTTCGTACCATTAGGGGCCGATGACCTTTGATGTTAGGCCCCTTAAAACAACAAGCATCATCATCATCATCACCCTTTAGAGTGCTATTGTTTTGAAGTCTTTTGTTCAAGGTATCAAATCGAAGTTCCGCATTTATCTTGTTATTTGAAGGAAGAACATCCTGCTTTCTTAGTAGGCAGACCACTCTCCGGCGGCCTTCACCGCGATAGATTGCCTTGAATTCTTGAAGAATAGCACAGTCTTTCTCAGTTAGGTCTCGATTTTGATTTACAACTATTCCCATTGTCTCTAGATCCCAGAATTGTCTTAGTTCATCATCAGAAGGTGAGCTAAGTTGTCGAATGAAGTTTAGTAGAATTCACACAAGTTCCTGATCGGTTTCCAAGATCCATCCAAAAATTGTCGGAATCAGAACTTTCGATACAGGTATTCGAATTGGTGGACCGTCCTTCACTATTTTCCAATATTGGCTAATGCCAATTAAGATCTCCACGGGTGGGTTCTCTTTCGAATCAGACCAAGGGACTGCTAACTGCAATTTGCGTAGGGCGCCAAGTTTTGATGTCTTGTGGAGCTGCTGGTTGAAGTGAGAGTGAGTGTGCACTTTCGTAAGCATTCATGAAAACCGTAAAGTTGGTGTAAACTCCCTTCATACTGAACCTGACGACTCTGCACTGACATGATGGGTTAGTCTGAGACTCAAACCTGCAAGCAGTCTGTTCTCTTTTGTCGGTGGTTAGTAGCTGTATGTCGTCTATCAATGATCTTGATATAAATGTTGCCTGACTTCCACTGCCTAGTATACATCGAGTAAGTCGGCTTAGTCCTGTAGGTCCAGTGATTCTTACTTGAGCTGTCTGCATGAATGTGAAACGTGGTGTGGTTATATCTATTTTTCCTACAGAGGCTGTGTTGGTCTGATCTTCTGAGGTCTTGTGACTCCTCCCGTTGTCGCAAAGGGACTTATGGTGCGACTTCTTGAAGTTAGCACATTGTGCTTTCCCTTTCTTTCGACAATTGAACGCTGTATGCCCTCGATTGAGGCACAGGAAGCACCGGTGAGCTCTCTTCAACCTATTCAGCCTCTCCTTTTGCTCCGTAACGTTCGTGATTTTCTTACAGTCCTGAGCCCAGTAACCTCTTGATTCACAAAAGGCGCAAAATGGTTCCAGCCCCTTAACCTCTTTCCCTGCTAAGCCTTTAGGATCGGCAAGGACGTGAAGAGCTGCCGCTGTAAGGCGGTAGCTTGATTATATGGAGGTTTCACCGCGAATCTTTTGTGTAGTAAGCGCTCTGTCAACTTCCTCACCGAGGAACTCCATTAGTTTGAGGATGTTACACTCCGAAAGGTCTTCTCGCTTGACGTGATTGATCCAGCGACGGCATATATCGTCTGGAAATGCTCGGAGAATCTTCGTTGCAAGTACTCGGCCATAGGCGGTCACATCTTCCCCGAGAGCTTGAATGCGGCGATTGCAGTCAATAAACGTAGAATTAAGTGCGTCCGGTGTGGCAAACTGTATGGTCTTAATACATTCTATGTAGTTCAAGTAGGCCTGTATGATTCTATTATTGTCGTCGTAGCGAGCTTTAAGAATTTTCTTAGTCTCTTCATTGCACGGCCGACTGAATCCCTCGCTGCGCTCCTTATACCGATGCCCTCGATAGTGCTTCAGTTCCCCCTCAAAATAACCCCGCAGAAATGTGTTTATTAATGGTAGAGAGTGACGTGTCCTTATCGATTGACTGTTCTAACTGTTCCCAGAAACGTGCCCATGTTTCTATATTACCTGAGAAGGGTTCTAGTTTTATTGGGGGGAGTTCTAACGTTGTTGAAGGAACAGCTGAGGCAAGTCTTGGTACCGTGTGTGTGTTCGTGAGTCTAAGATTCGACATCGCGCTTTCAAGTTTTTTTCTCCATCCCATGTGAAATGCGAATGATAGCGCGTTTGGCGTTCTCTATGTATTCCTCACATGTACTTATGTCATCGGTATACGAGGTGTCATCCAGGAGGTCGTGAATCTCATCGTCCAGGGCCCTTAATTTATCCAAAGTCTCTCGTAACCTATCCTTACAATACTCGTAATCCCCGGGAGAGGTAGACTCAGTAAACTCCCGTCCTTTCTCCACGAGACGTGTGATGTTTGCCCTTTCCTTGGCACGTCTTCTTTTCAATTGGTGTAGTCGTGTGTTCGCGTTACCGCCTTCCATACTGGACCTGTAGACGTGAATTTGCTATAATAAAATAGTGTAATTGATAGGGACTTCGTAATAGCGTGGGAAATATTTCGTTACTTGATCTGTTATGGATCGTACTCTGAGGTAATGCACGGCCGACTGAATTCCTCGCTGCGCTCCTTATACCGGCCTTGACAATCACTTGTGAAGCCCAGCATAAAGCTGTAATTGGAAAGTTTCACCATAATGCCGCTGGAGCGCTGGCCTCCTACTCGCTGACAGGAAGCTGTATACCGCAAATTGTCGCATTTCGAGTTTTATTTATATTGTTTTGCTGTCGTAAATGTTGGCAATGTGTTCGCAATAAGGTGCTTGTTGGCTTGATAATCCGAGCTGATAGTTATGCACTAGTGAATTTAATTTTTTATTGTGTAGTGTGGTTATTATCTTTTTCAAGTTGTGTTTACAACTCTAGGAATTTGTGACATTATTGTGCACCTTTTTGTACTTCGAGCAGAAATTTTCTGCAAACAAGAACAAATGGAATGAGTGACTCAGCGTGTTTTCTCGCTGTAATTTCCTAAACAAGAATTTTAATTTATGCGCTAATTCGTCTTTTAAATGGTGTAGTTATTTGCTTTTCTTTAACTGTGTTAAGAATTATTCGAATATGTATTGCTGTGTGCCTTTTCGTTATTTCGAACAGGGAAGAAAAGAGCAAAGGGAAACTATAATTTCACGAATTCTCTGTAGACCAGGACAAAACTACGGAGTGGCTCAAAGCAGTTAGCACTTTCATCGTAGATTTCCGTTTCTATTACGGGTATTTATCTTCTTTCTTTCATAATATGTTTACTCCTTCAGGATTAGCTTTTCCCTCGGACTCAGCGAGGGATCCCACCTCTACCACCTCAAGGGTAGTGTCCTGGAGCGTGAGAGTTCGGGTTGGGGGATACAACTGGGAAGGATGACCAGTACCACGCCCAGGCGGCCGCAACAGCTATGCTGAACAGAGGCCTTGTGATGGGGATGGGAAGATTGGAAGGGATAGACAAGGAAGAGGGAAGGAAGCGGCCGTGGCCTCAAGTTAGGTACCATCCCCGTATTTGCCTGGAGGAGAAGTGAGAAACTATGGAAACTACTTCGACGATGGCTGAGGTGGGAATCGATGCGCCCCTGTACTCAGTCCCAGCCCTCGTACCAATTTTCAAATTTCGTGGCACGGAAAGGAATCGAACCCGTGTCTCCGGGTGTGGCAGCTAATCACACTAATCGGGTATTTTTACCCCTAATTTTATTCATTTAATAATCCTTTAGGCAGAATCGTTTTTGCCATATGACAGCAACACAACACATTTTTATCCAAGATAATCTAAACTTTAACATTTAAACACTGCATGATGATGACGATGCTTGTTGCTTAAAGGGGCCTAACATCGAGGTCATCGGCCCTTATGGTACGAAACGAAATAACAAAAAGTTCCAAATTCATCCACTGACCAAAATAAAATTAAAAAATATCATGAAGAATGAAGGGATGACATGAACCCAACAAAAAAAAACCAGTGGATCAGACTCAAAAAAGATCGTAAATAATAGTATTACTGACCAAGGGACCACTTATAAAGCACAATGATGCTTGATGTCTAAAGGGGTGCAAAATCCATGTATAAGGCCCCTCAGAATGGTACATGTCGCGAGTAAAGTAGAACCATGGTATTTGTCATGTTGGGGTACTAATCAAAAGTAGCGAAGACTCACGGTGTTCTACACAAGATGGTACTACTCACAAGTATTGCACTTCGTACAGGTAACGCTGACCTATGGTGTTTCTCACACAACGGCGCCACTCATAGCCAACGCAAACCGATAAGGTTCCTCACCTAGGAGTACTAACCACACATCCCGTGGTGTTCCTCACATAGTGTCCCCCTGTGGGTGGGGGTGGTAGAATAACACCCACGGTGTCCCCTGCCTGTCGTAAGAGGCGACTAAAAGGGGCCCCAGGGGCTCTAAACTTTGGAGCGTGGATTGGCGACCACGGGGCTCTTAGCTGAGTCCTGGATTTGCTTCCACTTACTTGTGCCAGGCTCCTCACTTTCATCTATCCTATCCGACCCCCTTGGTCAACTCTTGTTCTTTTCCGACCCCGACGGTATTACGTATGGAGACACAGGGAGTCTTTCATTTTCACGCCCTTCGTGGCCTTGTCTTCCTTTGGCCGATACCTTCATATTTCGAAGTGTCGGACCCCTTCCATTTTTCCCTCTGGTTAGGGTTATGTAGAGGATGGTTGCCCAGTTGTACTTCCTCTTAAAACAATAATCACCACCACCACCACCTCCTCACATATTGGGTACCAATCACGGGCAACGCAGACCCACGGTGTCGCTCATATAGCGGTATAACTCACAGGCTACGCCCAGACCCGCGGTGTTGCTCACATGGGTATGACGCACGGGTACTGGAAACCCTCAGGACAGCCTCTTTACTGCTACTAATCACAAACTTATTTCGTACCTAATTTAGTGGTAATACTCGCAAGTACAGGCAACCCATGGTGTTCCCCGCATGATGGTACAAATCAAATGTAGTGTCATGGTTCTTATTCAATCATCCCTTTGTCGCCCCTTTTAGTCGCCCCTCACGACAGGCAGGGGATACTGTGGGCGTATTATTCGTCTGCATCCCCCATCCACAGGGGGTAAAGAGAGAGAGAAAGAAAGGGGTCCGCACTTCGTAAAATGAAGTAACGGACGAAGAAAGGCAAGGGCCACGAAGGGCGTGAAAATGAAAGACTCCCTAGGCCTCGAATGATCTAATTTTTATGTTTTGTCCAGCCCTTTTCCCGAGTGCAGCACTTGAAGGATTTTAAAAGTCTAATTGAACAGTGATTCTTCATCTTAAGGTTAACATCAGAAGATAAAAGTATTGTGGTAAGTTCTGCTATGTATCTAAATGCCATGATAATAAAAGCGATTACTATTTTTCCTCACGGTTAAGGAACGTCAGTTGGACTACTCCATCTCTCCGCAGTTTCATTTCACGACGTTATTTTGGCATATACCAACGAAAGTAACCTTTAGTATTAATCATTTTAACAGTATTAACCTATGTAACATTCTCCATAACTCTAAATTATGATATATCGGCAGTCAAATTCAATACCTTTTCCATAAAGAAGTATGCATTTCTACCGCAAATAGATAGGCCGCCAGCGCCACGTGTCGAGCTGTGTAACTACTCCGTTTAAAGTGCGTGGACCCGATTGTCAAGGCCGGTAAGGAGCTAGCTGGAGCGACGCATCAAGTCGGCCGTGGGTATTATGACGTAGTTCAAGGAAAGCCAGGAGATGGCAGCACTGGTCACTCAGTCGTGCGTGAAGTCTTCTCCAAGTGACATAAATAAACAATAGCTACCCTTAGAGCTTAACCAATAAACCTTCTATGCGTTTACACTACACATACTATCTATGCCCCCATTTTTTGCATTACTATGCCTTATGCGGTATTTGCAAGTTCCTTAAGTATCTCTGATTTTAACAGGAACATAAATACTCATCTGACAAATGTTACCGTACGTTGATGGCTTGGCGTGATATTTTTTTTATCTCAACGGCAACAATTTTCCCGTAGTCTCTTTACGGAACGTGTAGTAAACAAATTACTATTTAGTCTCTAGTCCACGAAGTATATTGCCCATTCTTGCTGGAGTGTAGTTCTTCCCGTGTTTCCGGTACCATTTTATGTCGTGATATTGGGAGAGCAGTCAAGAAAACATAACTAGTAACTCGTTCCTCTCTTATTATTATTATCATTATAAAATGTAAGAACCTAAGATACAACACTTGTGACACAATGATATTAAATAGAGACATAACACAACACAGTCCAAAGAATGTTCTCGAGTAGTGTCTATCAATTTCCAACAGTTGTTATAGTGTTTTGGGGCTCTCTGCCATAACGAGAGAGGATATCTTACTTTGGTTTTATACTAACCTGCTAATTACATTTACAGTAAATTATCTTTTATATGGATTAATCGAGGTTCCGTTATCGTACGGAGCAATACATATCAGGATTAACTAAAATGACGTACATACATGGTAATAGACGTATTGATACGATATTGTCTTGTAGCTTAAAACAACAGTCTCCACAAGCGTGATTCTACAAGTCCTCACAGAAAAAGGAAAATAAACACACGCTAAGTGAACACAGAGGCTGCTGATTTGTAGTCCTAAATCCCATGAAGCATCAACGTATAGTGCCACAACACTGATTCATATTAAGTTAGGAATGTATGTACTCTAGTAGAGTGTAGAGTAATTTACAATTTCCTTCAGAATAATTCGCGGTCTAGCGAATATAAAATTAGGCGAAATATGTGCTTTAGTCTGCATTGTGTTATAATTTAATATATCTCCATGAAATGAAATGGCGTATGGCTTTTAGTGCCGGGAGTGTCCGAGGACACGTTCGGCTCGCCAGGTACAGGTCTTTTGATTTGACTCCCGTAGGTGACCTGCGCATCGTGATGAGGATGAAATGATGATGAAGACAACACATACACCCAGCCCTCGTGCCAGCGAAACTAACCAACGATGGTTGAAATTCCCGACCCTACCGGGAATCGAACCCGGGACCCCTGTGACCAAAGGCCAGCACGCTAACTATTTAACCATGGAGGCGGACATAAATTTCCATAATTCATAGTAAAATTAAGCAGTAATCTTTTAAATTTGTGTGTTGTTTCTACTTTAGATGTTAAATTGTAATTGAAGGGACAATCTGAAATAAACTAGAAAGTGTTAGCCTTATTTTCAAGTAGGTACCATCCTGTCATTTGCGTCAAGCTTAATTACTAACCACTTAGATCGAAGATTGCGGTTTGAAACCACTTCTACTCATATGCTCGAGTTCTAGCACTTGGTGGGCTGCCGAGCTTTTTCGAACTCAAGCAACAAGTAAACTGATTTACTCAGTCTTTGTGATTAACGCTGCCGTGGACAGACATCTGTATACAAACGTAGTACCTTGTGTACCATTCAACGAACAGTCTCTTTGATCACCACGTTACCCAGATAATCGTAGGAGGAGCTTGGTGAACACGAGTCATAGCACTGAGTACAACACCAAGCTTCTACTTCCCTACGCCGTCCATCATGTCCGAGTCATGTTCATTTCCACCTCAGCTAATATTTGGTTACCGGATGTTAAGAGTGTCTTTCATTTTCGAACCGTTCATTGTCGTTCTTGCTTCTGTACTACTGATATAATAATAATAATTTCGTGTGGCTATTTCTAGCCGGGTGCAGCCCTTGTAAGGAAGACCCTCCGATGAGGGTGGGCGGCATCTGCCATGTGTAGGTAACTGCGTGTTATTGTGGTGGAGGATAGTGTGAGTTCCAGGGATGTTGGGGACAGCACAAACACCCAGCCCTCGAGCCAATGGAAAGCAACACCTTCTTTTAGGAAACTAAATTGTTTTTGCCATTGATGCTTTCAGTGCCCGTACTTATAGACATGATATAGGCTATTAGACTTATGCCGTGTCAAGAAAATAAGGTGAAATACTTTACATTTCGCAGAGAACTTTGCTCTGCGTCATCAGAAGAAAATCTCGACTGTCCACGAGAAGAGCAAAATTATCTGCGAAACGTAAATAATTTCACCTTATTTTCTTGACACGGCATAAGCCCAAAAGCCTATATCATGTCTAAAATGTTTTAAATTAAGAAAATAATTAAGATGACATTAACAAGATAAAACTGACATGCTCGCTGAGGAGAAAAAATTTGTTATAACTAGTATTCAATTAACTAAACCAACATAAAAACGGCCGGCCGGTCATGGTAAATTAAAGAAACAAATTAAAGTTACAACCTTTCCTATAAGGTTAAATTTATCTACTCAGACATCAACAAAATTTCTTACTTATATTCAATTACTCTTTTAAAACTTTGTATTTCCTTTTCTTTAAATTCGATAAATTCAGTCCAAACTGGTAATAAATTTAAATCTTTAGGGACAAATTTTACCCAAGAAGTTCCCACAAGAAAAAAAACGTTTCCGAGACAGAAATTTAAAAGGTTACAAGCCCAACGCAAAATGGTGAAGAAAATCAACACAGAACAGAAGAGACTATACTCCAAAAGACTTTAAAGTGGAGAATCAACATGTAATACCACCACCAAGATCTAATCTTATTCAGGGAAATCAATTACTTCAATCGTCAATCCACAACAATTAAGAAACCGTAATCATGAGCATACAGACCACCATGGAAACGTATACACGCCAATATTAAAGGGAAGGGCCAATCACAAGGCCGTAACTACATTAAAAATAAAAAGAGAAATAGAATGTACATATAAGAGTGGGATAAAGCGCAAATCTCAAAACCGTTGTGGAAACTACCTTGATTAATAACCCTCCATAAACCTTTGTTTTAGAAAACTTAAGAAAGTAAGATGCCTTTCCCAAAATAATAATAATAATAATAATAATAATAATAATAATAATAATAATAATAATAATAATAATAATAATAATAATAATAACAAAAACATGCTAGGTTTACAATTCCAAAAACACAGTAGTCTTTTTCTTTGCCAGACAACAAACGCGAGGAGAACATAAATCTCGAATATAATGGACGTGTTTTTCTTGTTTGCTAGTTGTTTTCCGTCGCACCGACACAGATAGGTCTTATGGCGACAATGACGTGTCTTTCAAGCGTCACACTGAGCACACGCAAATATACAGTGAGGTGTGTAAATTTCTTTATAAGTCAAGAGCACATGTAGCGAAGAAAATTCAGATTTAATAATAAGGTTGATGAAACTTACAATCTTGTAAAATCTTGTAGAAACTCATGAACATGCTTTACCACATGTACTTACGACAAAAAGGCTTGTAAGTAGGCACTAAAACACTCAATATTACTGAAGAAACGTTCAGAAGTAATTAAAAAGGACATATCTTCTGAGGGCGATAAAACCCCGGGAGTTAATGGATCTACTCAGGGTCTATTATATTTGCCGAAGCTACGCCGCTGCGTCTTTCTTCCATGCTAATTCAACTCAGTCATGGCCGACTCGAGCACACACAGATCCGTTGGCTCCCTGGGGAGGTTGCCGTGCGCTGATTGATCAGTGCAAGAGAGAGAGAGAGAGTGGGGGCGAAAATTTTAGACCGGCTGCATAAGAGGGCATCACCAAGTAGGAGCCGTCCGCCTCCGTAGCGTAACGGTTAGTGTTATTAGGCCGTCCTCGGGGGCCCGGGTTCGATTCCTGGTACTGCCAGGAATTTAAAACTGGAAGGAGGGCTGGTATGTGGTTGAAATGGTACATGCAGCTCACCTCCAATGGGGGTGTGCCTGAAAAGAGCTGCACCACCTCAGGATGAGGACACGAGTTTACTACCCAGTAGGAGCCAACAATCATCTGACATGTTTAGCTGGCGAAAATATATTAAGTTTTCAAAGAAGAAGGAGCTCAAAGCCCCGACGTAGAGACAAAGTCAAAGTCACCTCCGTACACGTCATGAAGGCCCTTGGAGGAGTGGAAGGTAAAGGCTTCCACCATTGTTAACCGTGGCACGTGATGGAATAGAGTGGTTAGGTCATTTTGGTGTAGACTGAGTGAACCTCAGGGCCATATGCATCCGGAAGTGGAAATCTCGTTTCTTAAATTTTACGACTTCCTGCCGGGGATTCGTACCCACGTCCTTCCGGGCGAACCGCTCACGCCTTTACCGCCTCGGCCAGGCAGCCTCTACCCGACGTAGAGAATATTAATATTAAATATGTGACACTAAATTACATATAAAATAACAATGGGAAACGCTTTGGCGAAAAGGCCTATTGATACAAATTTCCACGGCATTATTGCCAGTTCTAGAATGTTTAAGGAGAGGGATTCAAACACGCTACCTCGGTAACAGCCTCCCTCCCTGAAGTTTACCATATTCACATACATAATCATCCACACAGTACAGTGGTCTTTAAACAAACTATGTTTCGGTGGTGCAGTTCTCATGTTTGTCTTTTGACTTTTTCAGATACCTCCAGCATGCAGGTATTAACTGTTACTTAAGAGCCAAGGTTTTTTTACAGTGTAAGTCCGTCATGTTATGAATGAAGTTTGAACTTTCAAATCACCAATATATATTATAATTTGAGTTCTTTTAACCAATTTCATGATGGATAATTATATTCAATATTTATGAAGTACATTGCACCATATCAGATTCCAAAACACAAGTCGCAACTTAACGGTATCGCACGTCACAATGATCACTTGTTAAGTTTTATTTTAAATGTATAAATTTCAGATGTTCTTACACATCTCCTAACCAAAGTTTTTTAAATAGCACACGCATGACCAGACCATGTTCAAACTATCAGTGATAGTACGTCAAATTTACTTTATCTCAATTTCGCCTCGTCACCGGTCGCGAAATTTGAAATGTTAACAATTTAAATCTTAATTTATTCCTGCTTATCGGGTTTCCTTTCGCAAAGGAGCGCAATTATCTAGTTTTTTAAATAGCCAATGTGGCATCAGCAAAAAGAATGAACGCCAAACGCGATAGAAAAGTGGGTGGGTGGGTGGGGAAGAGGGAGACAAAATTGGTGAGCGTACATCGTATGTTGCGTTGGGTATTCAGCCCGAAGGCTGGTTTGATCCTCCCCGGCTATGCCAACAGCTGTCACAGATGGCCTAGACATCACTGAAGAGGCGTACTAGGAAAATGAGGAGTGAGGTAGTTTCCCGTTGCTTTTCTCACCGAGCCAGAAGTTGCCTACATACATCAGTCTGCCAAGCCCACTGAAATACACGTACCAAACAATCCTATGAGTGATATTTTCATACCATTCATAACAGGGACTGGCTACATAAGGAATGGTATATTAGCATCGCTCATACCTCAGTCACTTTAATACTGTCAAAGCCAAGGATGAGACTGAGACAAGTCAATGAAAGTAACAAATTTATTCTAGCCCATACCAGAAGGCATAGTGCACTGTAAACACTACATCTCGCAAGCAAATGCATGATCGTACATCTACAAGGATAATAAGATACACATTTTAACCCTCAATATAATTTTAAATTACAAGGAATTGACCTAGGACTACAGTATACCACTGACCCTAAGAAGTACCAGAAAGGAAATACCATGTTTGAAAGAGGATCCAGTAAAATGCAATGGAATACATAAGGTCAGAGACAATACTTTAAAGTCAAGTTAAATAATTAAAAGGACTCACTAGCAGTACATTAGCATTGATCTCCAAGACAAGTGCAAAACTACATAGGCTAAAGGACATCAGATCTCCCAACAAACGTCTTGATACCAAATATGACGTCAATTATTCACTCAAAATATACAGGTTTTCTCATGTAAAGCAGACATCAAACGTACCTTATGTTCAGAAGAACACAGTGAAAACAAGGAGCACAGAACAATAATGCTTCACCGATCCAATACTATGAGACCACCTTAATAATACACCAATAATGGGGGAAGCATGAACTGCAAGGTAACGTAGGATGAATTCACGATGTTTCTAATAAAACAAGGTTGAATAATCGATAATAGTTCAAATTTTTAAAGGATAACAATTAAATAAACATTGTAGACAAAGTCATCAACGTCTCAGTAGCACAACCCACTCTAAGAGGGACAAAATTAGGATAGTTAAAATATAAAACCCAGAGTGTAGAAAAATTCATAGAACTTTTTGATTCAAAACATATGATATACGTGCGAGTTTAAGAATATTACTTGTCTAAGCAAAGCAATGAGGAAGGAAATCGAAGGAGATTCAGTAATCAATGGGATGGTGGGTGCTGGCAATAGTTACCCGACAACGACCTCCGCTTAATAATACCAAAAACAAGACCAAAATATAAGATCATCCCTTTTACTACACACCTATCACCATGAATAACAACGGAGGGGCTAGTACGATCATAAGAAAGGAGAGAAACTCAGAAATATTATTTAACCTAAGGTTAAATAATTTACCAGTTAACAGAATAAGATAAGAATGTCAGAATCCAGGATAGGTGACCTAATTTCAAAGAAAAATGTACACTAGATATCTCAAATCAAGAAACCTAATCAGGTTAATAGGAGCAGAGGGAGAGGACCGAATCCATTTGGATTGTCCCTGGGGACCTCGGTAAAATACCGGACTAATAACAAGTGAGGAAGTGACTCATACAATGGGTTAGAAACAACCGCATAGGTGCCCCTTTCCAAAGGAAAACTAAGGCAAATAGAATACATAAAAGGATGGGTCTCACCACATCGAAAAGCTCAAAAACGGTGAAGAAGGAGAAAAGGCAACCTAACTCGAAGATCCCATATTCTACAAACAGGTAAGAACTTAATACTGGCCGTAAGTCTCGCTAGTAATCCCATACTTACTAGTAACAACACGAATCAGTAAGATAGTTAAAATTTACCACCGAGGGTAAGCAAGATAGCATCGGAGTGGTGCCATAGAGCGGCAAGTAGAATAAGTGAAATGGAAATAAGGTAAAATTAACAATGATTCGAGACGTCGAAATGGTATATAAGGTTAGTACATAAAAGTTGACAGTTCAAAACACCATTCAGTTAAATAAATTCACAGGAGTTGCAGAGATATGATATTAGGTACATTCAGACTATCAGGGCAATGAAAAACCAAAAGTGATGCTTCACGAACCAAAAATACCTTGTCATAATTTCACGCCACACAACTGGAGCGCATGAACAACTTCAGAAGTAAAAGGAATCCTCAGAATCCTCATGTACATGCCTCACGGATGACGCCACCAAGACCAGAACCAGAAATTCTTCCTAAACTTACCATAAACCTCAAAACACAGCACTAGAGAAACGATCAACTCGAAAGTCAAAAGGAGGTAACTCCTCAGATCAAATTCCTACGCATATCACACCACAAAAGTTAAATTCTCAACATAACAACTCTACCCAAAAACACTTTAAACTGGTAGCCAGAATCATGCAGATATCACCGCGCATATACATCCACAAGTCACTGACAAAGGGGACTCCTGGTATCCAAAACTAACAGAATACAAACCTCCAACGTGATAGGCACACCTCAACCTGAAATTGACTCAGCAAAAACATGTTTCCCGGCCAAGACTTTACATTACAGCAAAATCAAAGGAACAAATGTTAGAAACAAAATTTTAGAACGTAACGGGTATCCACTCATTAAACAGGTCTAATTACTTGAGACAGGTGAACCCGCCTAATCCGCTTGGCGATGGGATCATTCACCAACATAGATACTGGAGACAAGAATTGCAAAATAGTACAAGGCCCTTGATATCTAGGGGTTAGTTTGGATGAAAACCAATTGATAGCCTTACTAATGAGGTAGCATTTGATCAAGACCTGATCACCTACCTTCAGCTTAGTGGACTTTCTACCCTTATTGTATATTTTCCTAACTTTCTCATATGACACAGCCAACCTCTTCCTAGCTTCATCCCAAGTTCTTCGAATAGGTTGGGACATATCAGGTAGAATATCTTCAATGTGAAGCACATTGGATATCGGAAAAGAAGGGGTATAGCAAAACATAAGTGGCATAGGAGTTTTCCCTTTGGCTTCATGAGAAGCTGAATTGAATCCATAAAATAATCAGTGCAAACAAGAATCCAAATTGGTTTGGCTGTCATGATGATAGCGATACGAGCGTACATTAAGTTTCTGTTCATCCTTTCATCATAGGATAGATTATTAGGTTAATACGGAGTAGTTGTAACATGCGAAATGCACAAGCCAAAAAATACTTTCTAAGTAAATGGGTAGTGAAAGCACTGCCATTATCTGAAAATTGGGGGAACCATAAGATCCAAAAATAGAATTCAAGCATTTGTTAGTGGTTCGAGAATTAGTGGATCTAGTAGGAAAAATCCAACAAAAACGAGAGAATGCGTCAATACATACCAAAATACCCGTGTTTCCTAGAGAACACATAAGGAGAGAACATACGTAATCTATAAAAACCTTCCTATGGGATGGGATGCTTGAGAAGAAGACAGCAAACTATCTTTCGAATTCCCACAAGGCTTACTAATAGCACAAGTATTAAAATTCTTGATCATGTCTCCAATGTCTTGATACAATCTCTTCCAGATGAAGAATTGCCTAAATGTTTGTCTAGTTTTGAAGACACCCAAGTGAGCACTGAGGGTAGAACAGTGTTACTATTTAAAGATCATAGGTACAAGGACTTTTGGAACAACAATTTTGAGATTGCGGTCATTAAGAGCTATACAACAGAGAAACCCTTTCGATAACGAGTAAGGTTTGACCAACATTCCAGAATTAAATTTAACCATAATTTCCTTCAGCTCCGGATCTAGTTTTTGATGATCACTAAGTTCATGGTACAGCAAATGAAGATCAGGCAGAATGGCACCAAGACCAACAATACTAACCCCTTCAAGGTTCTCAACATCAGACTTCTTTTCAACATTATTATCTCCATCGAACATCCGACTCAGACTGTCTGCAATAACATTCTCAGATCCCCTAATATGTTTGGCATTGAAACTAAAGGAAGATATATAAAGAGCCCAATTAGCTATTCTTCCAGTTCTCTTAAGATGATTCACTACCCAAGACAGAGCCTGACTGCCGGTCTCAAGATCAAAATTTACATGTTCGATGTATGGACGGAATTTATCGAGGGCGAACAGCACAGCGAGACATTCCAGTTCATACACCTAGTATTTGCTCTCTGTGTTAATGTTATGGAATCATAAGCAGCAGGTCTACGTCCTTCGTTATACTCTTGGAGAAGCACTCCAGCGATAGCTTGGCCTGAGGCGTCAGTTTGAATAATGAAGCACCTTTTGAAGTCCAGAATAGCTAAGACTGTGGCATTCATGAGAGCAAATTTCAGTTTCTCAATGGCTTTTGGCTGAGGTCGTTCCCAGATGAATTTAACTTCCCTACGCCTTATGTGATTCGGAGGAGCAGCGATCTCAGCAAAATTAGGTATAAACATGCTAAAGAAGTTGACAATTCCAACGAAATGGGCTACTCAATTAACATATTTAGATGGATTGAAGCCCCTGATTGCCTTTATTCGAGAATGATCGACAGACACTCCCCAAAAAGGATATACTATGTTTTGCAAACGAGACCTTTGACAACTTCACTGTTCGGCCAACGCCCCTCAAACGTTAATGCACTTCTTTAACATATCCCAAATGTTCCTCAAAAGTAGCAGGGAAAATGATCAAATCATCCAAATAGTTGAACACGAATTAAAATTTAATATCGGAGAGGATTGAATCGAGCAATCGGGTAAGAATGGCTGCTCCACACGAGGAAGCGGAGAGAAGTCTCAATAATTCTTACAAATTCCAATCGGTGATGAATGCGGTCAGAGGGATGGATTGTTTGGATACTGGAATCTTGTAATACGCCTGATTAAAATCTAGTACGGTAAAGAACTTAGCACCAGAGAACCACTCAAAACAGGTGTGCAGATCAGGCAATGGTATAGATTGCAGTATGATCTTACGGTTTAGAGGATGGTAGTCGATTACAGCTCTAAATCCTCCAGAAGGTTTAGGAACAAGGAACACAGGGGATGTATATGGTGAAGGGGAGGGCCTAATAACTCCATCTCCCAACGTTAGGTGAACAATTTCCTTTAGCACAATCATGCGTGGAGGAGAAAGGCGGTATGGGGAGAACTAAGGGGCTGGTGATCAGATAATTCAATTTGGTATTCGAGAACATTGGTTAAGCCCAATTTGCTAGTAAATACTTCAGGGAATTGTTTACACAGAATTCTAACTTGTTCAGCTTCGATATTAGACAAATTATTAAGGTCTAAATTATTATCAGTGTCACTGTTCTCTTCCGGGATGGGTTTACCAACACAAGAAATGTCACAATTTTTCAAGGGGACATCAACCAAATTAAATTTACGATAAGGGAAGAATTTGAAAAAGAAATTTCTAATTTCTAACACCAGATAAGAAATTAGTTCACAGAAAATATCAACCAATCAATCACTACTAATCTGCATTTAAAACAGTCGCCCAGGTGGCAGATTCCCTACCTGTTGTTTTGATAGCCTTTTCTTAAATGTGCACCCGTCATGCCGGGCTCAGCTCGGCCGGTGAGCGAAGATCTCCAGGGTGTAGATCGTTCGCTTATCGGCTGTGCGAAAATTTTAAAGTGCAGGGATAGATGATGAACTAGTGGCAAATGAGAGAAAGCTGAATAGGTTTTAGACATTTATTACAACTATTGCTCTTCATAAATTATACAATAATTAACAAAATCTAGGTATTCTGTTTATATGATTGTCTTCTTTTATGTCGTAGTCACATAGATACTTCATCGGTAAACGAAACAGGAAATGCCTGTATCTGCAAATATAATATTCATATTTTTAATGAAAAATTAATTAAATAATTAATAATGATAAATTTGAGATGATCTCTCTCTTTAATAATTTAATAATTTGAAAATAAACTTCCTTCCTTCGTGGATTTGATTTTAAACAAATTTGAAAATGATCATTTTCATTTCTCTTTGAAAATTAAATAAAAATTTTCTCTTATAAAATTATAGTTAAGTCGTCTTCCTCGACCTTTAAATTAATAAATAAACTCAACTTTATAATTATTTAGTATTTGCTTCTCACACAATAGCTCGGAACTTGACCTCATGTCAATTTACATTTATCCGTTACTCGAAACAATTAATTAAATTATTCTTACAATTTTCGACTTTGTGAGTTCAATCCACTGACATGGCCTATACTTATTCATGTGTATTTGTTAAATAAGATCCTATTCCTCCTTAAAAACGAATAAAATTTACTAAAGGTTTGAATTCATTCAAATGGTGAACCACTAAAGTTGGCGTAAATTAGGCCGAAAATTCCACAAATAATGAAGAGCATCATCACAAATATGGATTATAAACTTACATTAAGCAAAACACAGTCAAATCACACATACTACACTCCCACAAAGATACACGGAAATATTATATACATATTTACACGAACGCTAGCCCTTGATTATTAATTTTTATGTTTAGACAAAGTTAGGGAAATTATTCTCACGATGACACTATCGTGGTGACCTCCTCTCATCAACTGGGAAATGTGACAGAGCAAGGATTATCACTTAATTATAGAACACAGTTGTACGGCAACGTTTAGAGAAAATTTACGAACACAAAATCATCCAAAAAATCATCGATAAATCGCTTAAACATAGGCCAGAATAAACATTCCGCGCACGCGGTTCATGAGCTACGACATTTATTTTTACTTCCCCACTATAATTGTGATTCTCGATTAATCTGCACTCATAACGAACACATTACATCAAGTAACATATTTATTCCATCATTGACTCATTAATGGATGCACAGCTCGACTGCTAAATTCAATAATATCCATCAATCAATCAACTAATCATCACAGCACAGCAAATATATAACAAATTGTATCGGTCAGATACTGCCATTTCCCAGGCCTAAATTACAATAATGAGCGCACATCAACCATTTTCAATAATAACTAATATTATGCTCATGACCTTAGGTGTTCTTTTACGCGGTAATTTAGTTAAATTATTTTTAATATTATTATTATTATTATTATTACTGGCCGCGCAAGATCATACGTGCGGAAGCTACTACACAATAATATTTCAGATGACTCTATTGCACACAAAACTCAACCATATGTCGCATAATTGAAGAATGAACTCTGACATGATAGAATCCACGGAATTTCTGTCCCATTTGATCTCATTAAAAGTCAAAAAATATTCAAATAGTCCAAGTTTAACGTTGGGGTCAATTTACACTTATTTCTCCTGCCACGACGAACTCGGGACAGTTGAAACACTTCTCGAAGACATCCACTCAAACAAACTAATAGGTTCAAATACTCACTCATCCTCAATCTACCATCACCAAGAAAGAAGAGATGGAAAAATTCTAACTAATAGAAAATGTCTAAACAAATAAGTAGAGGCTATGTCATTACAATTACTTTACAAAAGGAAAGAAAGAATAACAAAGTTTAAATATTACTTGGTGGTGACTGTCGGTTGTAGAACTCGGGCTGATGACCTAGTGCATTATCACCTTACGCACCATCGATCCTCGTCACGCCCGTCTGGACTGCCTTACATTTTACTCGTGCATTGGAGACATGCTGGCGCGCTGGAAATCACACCGTTCACGAAGAAAGAAGACTGACATTCTGCCTCGGACTCGAACCGGTGACCTCTTCAGTGGAAATCTTGTGAAGCTGAAACTAAAAATCACGTCTAAGACAAGGTCCAAAACTCACACCGATGTCTGATAAGATGACAAGGAAACTTAACTTTTAGAGTCTGCTGAATTATAGATGGAATCCGCAAACATCTGAACTGCAGTTGTAACCAGTTGTAGGCTCTGAATGACGAAGTTCCCTGGCAAGCGAAGTGCGTCTTCTTCTGCCCGTAGTCGAAGCTCGAGTAATTCTTCTCAGTAAGCGAAATACGTCTTCTTCCGTCCGTTGTTGAAGCTAGAGTAATCCTCCACAAGACGTGTTCAGAGGTAGAAATTTCTGTGTAAATTTTCCCTAGGAAAATCCATTATTCACTGTCTTAAGACAGGGGTGCGTCTTTTCCTCATAAGCGATTGGTTAATTTATTAACTTAGCACCAAATTAATCGCTTGATTGGCTGCCATAGTCAGACGTCATGCACCTTCACAATTATCGATCGAGCACTTGACACACATTCAGCCTGGTCACGTGTCATTCACGGCTGATTCCAAGGTTATTTGGCTAGCTGTCTCTGCGTTCTCCCCTCGCCTGGCCTTGAGTGGAATTCCCAACCACCTGGCATATCTCGCTCAGTCAACTCGACGTGTTAAAACTCCCTTCCTGGTTCATAAATAATATTTTAACATACAGTAGAAATAAATGCTTTCCAATAAATAATTTTGCCAATTTTGAAGGGGACAAATGATTGCAAATAAATTGGAAATTAATTGAACATATCCCTTGGTAAGTTATTCCAATCCCTAACACCCCTTATTTTAAACGAATATTTTCCCTAATTTGTCCTCTTGAATTCCAACTTTATCATCATATTGTTGTCTTTCCTACTTTTGAAAACACCATTCAATCTTATTCGTCTACTGATGTCATTCCACGCCACCTCTCCACTGACAGCTCGGAACATACAACTTATTAGTGCAGCTGGTCTTCTTTCTCCCAAGTCTTCCTAGCCCAAACTTTGCAAACCGTACCACAAGATAGATTAGAAGTCACCAAGCATGAAATTTTCCATATAAAATTACCAATTCTAAACTTTATCTTTACAGATCTTAGAATTTCCATTTTACTCCCATTAGCAGTAACACATTTAACTTCAACATGTTGTAAAGAAGCCAGTTTACAACACTTCATTTGGTTATATCATCTGGAATCAATCAAACTCACCACGCTCCTAGAATCAATCAATCAATGAGCTACTAATGGCTCATTTTTCACCTCAGCGTTAACAAAAGTATCTAGGTGTACTACATGACCAAAGATTCTCTTACACTTTTGCCGACATATTACCCTTTCAAAATCATCAGACGGGTTAATTTCAACAGGATTACGCACGTTATCTTTGGTAGGTGGTCATCGGCCACGTTTTTGGAATAAAGTAGGCCAGTTATTTTTAGGTGCTGCCTAGAACCACACAGATAACAACAAACACTTGCTTTCCGGCTTATCGAATGACATGCATTCTTAAGGTGATCCGCTGACCCAAAATTGAAACATTTTTTAAATTAGTACCCTTGGATAACTGAGAACAAACATGATGTATAGAATTAATAGGAGGATGATGTAGGGGTCTGGACTCTTCCCCATGTTTCACATTTTCAGCGAAGGAGCAAGCTGCTTCTAATTTCTCAAAATTAGTAGGGCACTTAGTTAACGAAACGTATGACCTATAGGAGGACGATATCCTTTAATATACTGCCAGCCATTTCTTCTTAAGGTACGTAAATTCTAAAGACCTTATAGAAGAATCTGAGGTTAAGGATATAGGTAAGGAGGTTTTCATGGAGAAATCGAGTCCTAAAACAATGTTGGGGAATCAAGCTTTGGAGGGCTAGGGAATGGATGAATTTTGAAAGCACTAGTTCATGAAATTCATTGATATTTTGATTCCACGAGATAGCTTCTGAAATTTCTCTCTTTAGAATACCTTCACAATGTGGGTACAGAGCTCTAAAAATACCAAAATCTTCAACAGAGTACACACTACCAGATTCAGTCATCTCAAGTAGGAATATTAGTAAACTAATGCTTTCTTCGCTAGAGTTTACCGAAAAATTCTTGACTCCATGGAATATTTCTCTTTAGGAGTTATGCTAAGGAGTAGCACTCAACCAAGATAAAAGACTTTCTAATACAGAAGTGGTTACACAACATGGGCTTTGATTACTGGGAGGAGAATCAACATAGTTCGGGGAGTTTTTAGAGTTAGAATTAGGATAGCTTTCTTTTCTGACAATATACAAGTTCTCCGTTTCTCTACTCGCCATCATTAAATCTAATTCCCCAGAGATACTAGAGGCAATGTCAAAAGCTTGGTGCAGTCGGAAATGAATTCAGCTTCAAGGTTAATTGATAACAAATCTTGGATGAGTCCTAAATAGTGGTATACTCTAGCCTTTAATCTATTAATTTGTGTTTTAGTGGGAGTTTGCTCATTGATCTCCTCCCGTATAAATTCAATCTCCATTAAGGAGTCTGTGATAACATGCAAGGACTCACCAAGTTTCCTCTTCTGAACGAAAGAGAGGTTAATGGACACCTGGACACGAGACGACAGGAGGGCAGCGCACTCAGCGACAGTACCAGCCTTTTCGACTCAACGAATATTCAGCTCATAGACCAGCTCGGCTTTCCTCAATTGGTGTGGGGATGGCACTGCACGTGACATGTTGATACTACGTGAAACAATAAATTAAAGTATTAAACAAGATAAATGCGCTTCCTTTCACAGAAACGTTTTACAATTGGTTATCACTTGTTTTTCTTTCAACGCCTCCACAATCCGATAACATAGAGTGAACAAGTTTAAAAAGGAGGATGCAATTAACCTCGGGTAGCTACGAGCAGGCGGTACCAAACAACAACAACAACAACAGCAATCATCGGCCCTGGCTACCAATAACTATATTGGTCAGTACCGCATATGAGCCAGTACGACTATGAGTAAACCAGGAAGCGTAAAATCCACCCCAAAAGAGACAACAAGAAACCAAATAGACAAGAACTTACCTTAAGCAAGTAAGGGTTTCATTAAATGAACCGTGGGTTAAGGTAAAAACCTGACACTTTATAGAATTGTTGAGCGTTAACCAAAGGAAAATAACGCCTTCCTTTTTTAGGAAACTAAAATGCTTTTAAATAAGAAAAATAAAATGACATGGTCATTTAAGGGAATTGTTGTAACTAGTATTCAATAAACTAAACCAACTTAAAAACGGCCGGCCGATCATGATAAATCAAAGAAACGAATTAAAGTTACAATATTTCCTACAAGGTTATATTAATCGACTCAGACATCAACAACTTTTCTTACATAGTTTCAATTACCCTTTTTCAAACCTGGAAATCTTTTTTTTTAATTCGATGAATTCATTCCAAACTGGTAATAAATTTAAATCTTTAGGGTTAAATTATACCCAAGGAGTTCCCACAAGAAAAATATTAAATGACGTTTCCGGGATAGAAATGAATAAATCTACAAGACCAACGCAAAATGGGGAAGAAAATCAATACAGAACAGAAGAGAAAAATACTCCAAAATTCTTTAAAGTGGAAAATCAACGTGTAATACCACCACCAAGATCAAATCTTTTTCGGGGAAATCAATTACTTCAATCGTCAATCCACAACAATTAAGAAACAGTAATCATGAGCATACGGATCACCATGGAAACGTATACACGCCAATATTAAAGGGAAGTGCCAATCACAAGGCCGTAATACAACAATAGTAAATTACATCGAAAGAACAAAAGGAAATCAGGTCAGTCATCACCCAAAAAACACCTTGGTCAATAACCCTCCATAAATATTTGTTTTAGAAAGCTTAAGAAGGCAAGATGCCTTACCAATAATAATAGTAATAATAATAATAATAATAATAATAATAATAATATTATTATTATTAATAATAATAATAATAATAATAATAAATAATAATAATAATAATAATAATAATAATAATATGTTAGGTTTACAAATCCAAAAACATAATTAGTTTTTTTGCCAGACAAGAAAGTCGAGATCGTTTCGGAAATACAAATTGATTTTTTACCCTTATTAAATTTCGAAAAAAATTACTAAATAGAGAAAATAAATCACGAATAATGAACGTGTTTTTGAAGCGCCACACTGAGCACACGTAAATTTACAATGAGGCGTTTAAACTTTTTTATAAGTCAAGATCACATTTTGCGAAGAAAATTCAGGAGTAATAATAAGTTGATGAAACTTTCGATCTTGTAGAATATTGTAGAAACTTATTCACATGCTCTACCACATGTCCTTACTTACGACAAGGTGGCTTGTAAGTAGGCACTCAAAACACTCAAGATTACTGAAGAAACGTTCAGAAGTAATTAAAAAACACAAATCTTCTGAGGGCGATAAAACCCCGGGAATTAATAGATCTACCCAGGGTCCATTATATTAGCCGAAGCTACGCCGCTGCGTGGACACCAAACGGGTCTTTCTTCCATGCTAGTTCATCTCAGAGTCATGGCCGACTCGAGCGCACACAAATCCGATGGTTCCCTGGCGAGGTTGCCGAGCGCTTGAGTGGCCAGCGCACGAGAGAGATGGGGCGAACAAGTTTAGACCGGCTGCATAAGAGGGCTGCACTAAGCAGGAGCCCCGTGGTGTAGGGGAACGTGCCTGCTTCTTACCAGGAGGCCCCGGGTTCGATTCCCGGCCAAGTCAGGTATTTTTACCTGGACCTGAGAGCTGGTTCGAGGTCCACTCAGCCTACGTGATTAGAATTGAGGAGCTATCTGACTGTGAAATAGCGGCCCCGGTCTCGAAAGTCAAGAATAACGGCCGAGAGGATTCGTCGTGCTGACCACACGACACCTCGTAATCTGCAGGCCTTCGGGCTGAGCTGCGGTCGCTTGGTAGGCCAAGGCCCTTCAGGGGCTGTAGTGCCATGGGGTTTGGTTTTTGGTTTGGAACAATCATATGAAGATTTCAAAGATGTAGGAGCTCAACGCCCCGATGTACAGAATATTAATATTAAATATGTGACACTAATTCACATATAAAATAACAGTGGGAAACGCTTTGGCGAAAAGTCCTAGTGATACAATTTTCCACGGCGATATTAGCAATTCTAAAATTGTTACGGAGAGGGCTTCGAACAGGTTACATCGGTAAAAAGCCTTGAGCTGTAATCATTCTTTGTTGGTTTGAATTCGTTCCTAACAATGACTTCTTTTGTAAATTGTGTTACGTTCTACTTTGACTTTGTCTTGGCAGACGGCATTTATATTCTATCTCCCGCCGAATATATTTTTTCTCCCTAGTTTCACTTATACTGGACCTTGATTTTTTTTAAATCTTGACCTATGCGGAGAGGAAAATGGAGTCCATGAGTCACAGGATCGCCTTCCTGAGTTATGATGGGGGTATTTACCAGTTTTAAATATGAAAGTTTGGTCGGGTCTCAGTTTTATAGTAAGATTCATAATATATCTTCTGGACGCCGAGTGGGCTGCCGCCTACAGGTATTTTTGGATGCGCTAGCGAGTGGTTTACTGTTCCAAGAGCTCTGTATTATCTTGTTGATAGTAGTTCCGTAGGCGTTCGCTAGATTACAAGTTGTAGGTTAGGATTGCGTTAATGAAGAAATATCATTTCTTTTAAAATATTATTATTTAAATATTAGTAGGTTTGTTGAAAGAATAGAATATTTTCAAAGACGGGATTTTAAAGAGTTGTAACTTCCGCAGCTGTTATATTAGTGATGGAAATAGACAGGGTATTTCAGGTAATAATTTCTTTAAGTAGCGCCATACTCTTGTAAATTTAGTTTAAAAAAGGATTTCATTATAATATACAGTATTTCACTGGCAAAATTGCTAACAGTCGTTTTATTGTTATCGATTATTGTCGCTCTTCGTATTCTAATATTGAGTGTTGGCTACAGTCGTGAACAAATGTTTCGTGTAGTGAAGAAACTATAAATAAGAATCAGATGATCCATGTATTCTGATCATTTGTGGTTCTGAGTAGGTAGTTCAAGTGCCCATAATTTATACTTCTCACCCGCGATCTTTCAATATTTGAGAGCTGTTAGCTAATAATAAGACAATTCCTATATTCTAATAATTGCAATTCAAGTCTCCGGCGTAGATTTGACAGTAGTTGTTTTTGAGAAATTATTGTAGAAAACCTGTTTATTTTTCAGAACGTAAGGACAATATTATTCTCCGTCCTGCGGAGTAGGGAGAAAATAGTCATCCACCAGCTTTAATAGACACATATCAACATTTCAGTTGAGAATTGTAGTGTAGGTACGGTATATTACGGTAGATACACTCTTTGCCTGTTATACTTGTGTGATCCTTGTGTACGGTGACCTTTTTGATACTTTTAACTTCTTTTAGGGCTTAGTAGGATAAACTAGCACTAATATTAATCTGTCGAGCATTTAACTTTCTTGGTAATCCTTGGGAAGTTCTTGCGAATTTCAAACTTAAATTTTTTTCTGTTTGTGCTTAGTAATAACCTATTGTAATTAGGACACATCTGAACGTAGTTTAAATTTATTGTAGTGTGCTGTCGTACCTTATTGGAAATTCGAGTCCTTCTTATCTCTAATTAACGGCAGTTTTCATCCTCTTAGGGTGTAGAAGGACGAAAATATAGTACGATTAATTAGTATTATAGAGTAGTAGTATATTAATTACCTTATTGTCGTGTGATCTTTGTGTACTAACATTTCATTTTCTTTTTTCGTTATTCGTAAAGAAGGGATAAGAAGAGCAAGTGTAGGAATTGTGGGTGTGGCCAGGCACTAAGGAGCATGAGGGAGGAGTTAAAGTGTTTGAGGGAGATATTTAGGATTCTCTCAGAGGACAGGAAACAAAGAAGGCCTCCCTCATAAAAATATACAGGATACAGTAGCAGTAAAAGAGGGACGGGAAGGAGGAATTGTAGAAGACGGATGGTCTAATGTATTGAGGGGAAGGACATTGCAGGCTGAGGGCTCTACTCAGGATCATAATTCAGGACAGGTGTCTGTGAGTAACCGTTACGAGTCATTGCAGGTAGAAAAACAGAGGGAAAATGAGGAACAGAGAACTGTTGGTGGGAAGTGTGGAAGTCGGAGGAAAGGAAAAGGTAGGAAAGGGAAATGTAGAGTATGTGAAAGGAAAATTCATGTGTAACAGGATCATGGGAGGGAGTAAAGGAGGGGAGGGGATTAAATGTGATGGGTGTGGTTGAGGCTGTGATCATGGGTGATTTCAGTGTTAGACATTTCCGGAAAGTGTGTGGAGTAAAGGGAAGCAAGGTGGAGTATTATCCAGGAATTAGGCTAAGGCAGATGTTGAGGAAACTTATTTGTTGTAAATTCAGCATAGATTTTGCTGGTAGGTTCAGATATGGTCGGCTTCTTTAGTAATACAAACTCATTCAGTTTCAATGGTCTATGAAACGTCATGTGCTGAACTCTTCTTTGACGTCTTTCGACACCACTCTTTAAACATCTGGCGGCCCGTTCTTTGATCTCCTGTAGAGTAGGTTTAAGGGCACTTGGACATCGGATAATGTTGTCACACGGTCTGACAGGGTATTTATTAAAATGGAACACTGATTTAATCTGTGCTGTGGCTTCGTGAATTGGACCATTAGAACTCCACTATTATGGGTGATACATTCATCCATTTCCAGCAGGAATCTCCGCAAAATATGAGGCATAATTTACCCAATTCTTGCATCATCCTTTAAGGAGGGTTACTGAATGAGTGTCTAACAGATTTCAACACATGTTTGATTCATAATTGAACCAAAGGCTGCTGGAATTCAGTTTAGGTAAACTGGGAGTGATGATCTTCAGAAGTGTTTTAGGTTTGTCAATATGTGGTATAATGTGATGGGTGCTACGTCGTAAAACAGACTTGGAATTTGCCTTCAGGATCGGATATAAGGTAATATACTTTGAAAACACGTAAGTTGTGACAACAGTATAACGGTTATCCCTTTTAGATATAGGAACATGTCCATTACGTATAGTTCCCACGGTTCTGGCTGTATGATTGCAATAGGGTTCTGTTCAGGCAGAAGGGAGCTGTGTTTGACTCCCTGACACATATCACATTTTCTCACAGTTTTTCTGAAAAATTTCTAAGTCCATCCCATGTAAACGATTCTTGAATCGTAGCTATAGTCTGATCTACGCCACCGTGACCTGTAATTCTAAGCACATGCCATGACAGCTTTCAATAATGATTTAGCAGCGTCCACAAATTTATACAGTGTTCCATTTAGATATATGGTAGTTTCGGGCTCTTCTGCACATCTTCCTCTATTCGGATTCAGCTGGTACAGTTTTTCCTTCCATAAAGTCAATTATGGGCGTAATTTTCGGGTCTCTCCTTTGAGCTTGTCTCAAATATCTGAGTATTCGCAGAATTCCTCGGGAATTAGCTCGAATTGCTGAATGTCTACTGTTTCAGAATTTGGATTTCGACTCAAGCAGTCATCCAATAAGTTAGTTATCCAATAACAAAGTTCCAGTTGAAGACTGAATCGCTGGACAAATAGGTTGCATCGAAATACTATTTCAGAGGCCAAAAGTAATGTTTGCTGCTTACTCATGACCGTTTTGTCAGGGTTAATGTCACTGAATTTGACATGTGATACTGAAATGATCGGAATCTCATTGCTATCTTTAAGGTCATCCACGAACGATTTCGCAATCACACTAATGGTCGATCCAGTATCCACTAAACATTTTACATTTACATCACAAGTACGGGCCAAAAGTATGAGTAATATAGTTGGTGTTCCAGAATATAATTCTTAATTTTCCTGTAACAGGTCATCTGACTTAGTCATCCACGAGTCAGTTTGAACTACAGTCCACTCTTGACATTGATTAAGGCTAGAATTGCTAGGACTGAGACAATCTCTCACTAGTTCATGCCAGTCTTTTAATTGCAGTTTCTTCGTATCCAAGTCCATTACTCTTTTGACACGGATCCTGCTCTATCCTTCTTTCTTCTTGATATTGAAGACTCTCCGCACCTACGATATCATGATTGGTGCTTTGGTCTTTATCACCCGCTTTCACCTTTCCTTCTCCTGGGATGCGTTTTGAAAATCATTCAGGTATCGTTCCTTTTCTTCGTCATGCTGGTCCCTCTTCTTCCTTGATTGATGTAAATCCTGACTTATTTTACAATTTTGTCTATAATTCACGTATGGTCTTCTCCAGTTGTTTCTTAGGGAATATTCCCATGCTCTCGAATTTCCCTGCTTGGAGACTGGTGATCGATTCCCTGGTACATTCCCATCTTAATTTCTTCTCCAAATTCTCCTATTTCTTTCATCAATCCGTTTTTTCAGGATTATCCAGGTTGTGAACTCTATCCTCCTCTTCCCTGCAAGTTGCGGTAACCTGAAGAATTTGATGCTCCTGACTTCTAATGTTCCGAACAGGCTCCTTAGATGGCATGTGTAATTGTCGCAACATTGACTCTGCCTGAATTGCGGATTGGACGTTATAAGCTACCATAATCTTCTGAATATTGGGAGGTAGTTGACGAATGATGACCTTGACGAGTTCCTGTTCAGCTGGAGGTGAATCAAGTTCCCTGAGCTTTCTTAATTGACTCGTAAAGAACTCTGAATACTTGGTGGACAATGATGACGCATACTTGCTTGCATAAAGCTTTGATTTGTGATTATGTTGAACATCGCTGCTCCAGTATTTTTCTAAGAACGCATTTTTGAAGCCTTCAAAGTCATAGAACGAAAATCTGAAAACAACAAACCATGTAAGAACATAATTTTCTAAATATCGCACCGTTACACGGAGTTGCCGGTCAGGAGGTATCTTGCCATTGCGGAAATAATCCTGAAGTTCATTAATAAATTCTTTAGGTGTAATTCCTCTCACGTTGTTGAATTTCTCCGTTGGTCTTCCTGTAGTCTTACAACATTCACGATTTGTGGTTGACTTATCGAACTCAGTTGTTGAGTGCCATTATTACCACCTAATGATACGTTGGGGGTATTAGCTACAGTTTGGTCCTGTAATGTCAGATAGAGTTGAAGTTTTAGAATCTCCACTAATTCGTTTCTCAAGCTGGTTTTGTTTTTTGAGCATCGAGGCAGCTATCAAACTCGTTCTCTAGTTCTGAAATTTTAACATAATCATTTTCTTTTCTAAACTCTGTCTACCTTCTGTGAATTTCCTTTCGTAACCTTCGAATTCGGTTTTAGACGCCAGCTTCACACTTTTGATACCCTTCTGTAAGTTTGATTTGATTTTTTTAAAGTCGATATTGATTTTATTCTAGAACCTCATAGAAGTAATTAAATCTTTCGGTAGTACTCACCTGAGCTACTTCGATTTCCTTAGGAATACCCATTTTTACTTGTTGGATGTTTTCACTAACTCCTTTGAAACTCTTACCCAAGCTGATTTGACAGCTGCTAAGTCTGAAATGTTACTTTCAATTTTACTTTCTACATTCTGGAATGATTTCTCTATTTCGTCCTTTTATTTATCGAGTCTCTGCATGATATCCTGTTTCAAGTTAGCTAGTCTTTCACTGAATTCATTTGATTTGCCTGCAATTTAATTCTTGTTATTATTTTGCACGTCACCCTTCATGGTTACAAAATCATTTTTAACTCCAACTAGTTCACTTTCAACTGAAGCTAACTTTCCATTTATTATTTTAAAATTCAAAATCCAACTTTCCAATGTGTTCATTGGTCTTTTTGTAAATGTCTTCGAGCGTACGGCTTAACTGCTCCTGATTTCGCTGTAAGCAAGCCAGATTTCCGACTAATCGCTCTTCCAACCTAGCTTGATTTGCCTTAAGATTCTCTTCGAACCTGGCTTAATTTGAACTTAGATTCTTTTTCAACCTGGCTTGTTTCACATTGAGATTCTCACTAGGATTGTTTTCTAAGTGGCTTGATTTTCACTAAGGTTCTTTTCTAATCTAGCTTGATTTGCATTAAGATTTTTACTGAGGTTCTTTTCTAATATAGCTTGATTTGCATTAAGATTTTTACTGAGGTTCTTTTCTAACCTGGTTTGCTTCAGATTAAGATTCCACGAACCTGCTACGCAGGTCCTAACCGGCTTGCCGGCAGACTTGAGGGAAATAAAATACCTCTCGCGGACCAAACACACACCCCCTATGGGTGGGGGAGGCAGACGAAGAATTCACCCATGGTATCCCCTGTCTGTCGTAAGAGGCGACTAAAAGGGGCAACCAAGGGATGATCCAATTAGAACCATGAAACTACTTGTAATAAGAACCATCACGCAGGGGACACCATTAAATGTCCACTTGTGCACGTGGTTGATGACCTTGCTATCCCTAAACCTAATCTGTACACTATATTACAGAAAAACACGCGACTCTGTCATTGCAGATTTTTACGCCTAGTCTGGATATGATCTCAGTATCATCATAACTATTGTTAAATGAAGAATGTTCAAAATGGTATTCATGAGTTTTGATCACTGAACGCACATAGGGGGCGATGGATAGTATTCTGATCGCGTTATGACTCCTTCAGCAGGAGTCTTGTGATTCCCCTCTTTAGCTTCTACATGACATGATCTATACGTCCAGGAATTTCAAATGTTTTCCTGATGATGATCAACAGGAATTCCTTCCAGTAAGTGATAATTTTGAAATTATTCACATAGAAGAACAAGGGGCGCCAACAAGCAATTCTTCTGCAATATCAACTAGAACGATAGAACCAATACGATTCACTGCTTCAGTGACTTTCGAGGATTAATAACCTTTCCAAAGGTCACCTGCAAATTGTTGTGGGACACCATCGTCTTAAGTCCTTATTAGTTCTTAACCGAATTACAAAAGATACACGCAAACACTGAAACAATACTAAACCCAATACAAATAGGTCAAACAGTAAGGAAATTGTGATTCCGCCATCAAGAAATTACAGAGTTCCACACTTGCAGTTTGGGAATCAATGTTAAAACAATACAGAGTGTACTTAACCCAGATCTGCCCAAACTTTTGGTTAGCTTGAATTTGAAGATTAATGGTATATAACTGACCTATAAGTTGTATTATGATTCCCAATGTTAAGTATTTCAGTACCAGGTACGTTGCATGAACAGGAGGGGGTGTCCTATAAAAAGGACAGTGGGCAAAAGGGGTATGATAATAAGAAAAATATGTATGTCATTCTAATGCAATTTTATTCTTAATTCAAATCTAATACAAGCAGTCTGATTACAGAATGAATTGTTAGAGTTTGAACTGAAGGGGATAAAGTAAAATGTAAGACTTCAAAGGATCTTGGTGCTTCTACACGGCATGGTGGTACTTCTCAAAACACTTCACATGTAGCGTTATGTTGCACTTTTTGTACCTCATAGACGATTTTTTGTCCCGTAACCTGCTCCTTGTTTCCTTCCATTGGGATTCAATCATGTGATCTACGCGGCCATATCGGGAATCAGCATTTTCTAGCGGCGATGGACGACTGCGCTTTTTTGCCGTTTCAGTTTCCAAGTCATGTGTTGTCCACACGTATGCAATTTTAGAAGACATGATCAATTTCGGGTGGTTTTCCTCAGTAATGTCGCAGTAGGAAGTGTTGTTTACATCTACTTCATCTACTACATAGTCTTGCTCATGGTATATCATTTCGGCATCAGCACATAACTGTGATCTACGAAAATGATTCACGTTCAAATCGTCCTCTACACCGCATTCCTCATCAGTAACGATGTCATCCATGGAACTAGGTGGTAACACAGCAACAGATGCCACATTGCAGTCTGGTTCTTCCTCCAGAATTGACAAAATCTCGTTCAGAGACAAGAGGAATAGAGGAGAAACAAACTATGTAATAGCACCTCTTATTCCCATTGTCCTATAAATATGACACTCAAGTATAAATAAAAATCACATAGTCAATTATTCGCCACCAAGAATGGAGAGTTCATATATTCGTTACTAGTACCTTGACAAATATGTCACACCAATTGCATTATATTGTGACCGTTCGTGGACGCGTAGGATTCGAAATAATGATCTTATTCAATAGGCCTCGCCTAGAATTCAGTGGTTTGCACAAGACTCCACTCAAGGGCATGGCCCTTCGACGAGAAACCGGTCACAGCTTCAATAATTAATCAGAAACTGATGATTCTACCTCCCATCTTATTACTCTAGGTTCTTATATATATCAGACAAGAAGTAATAACTACAATAAAAATTTGGAAGGTCATTAAATTTTAATAAACAATCTAAATTAAATATAATTATAATGATCTGAATAAGCAACACGTTTGGAAGATCTTCTTATGCAAACCCTATCGCACTCTGTTCAATCAAAGTCCTTCTTGAAAGAATTGCCCAACATTAAATTCAAATATCACAATAACTCATTACACCTTTCGATACTTCATTTAAATAAATTATTAAATACTTTGGAAATCAGTTAATCAAGTCTTTCACCTCTTTTCAACTTGTTTGTTCATTCAACTATAACTCATTTATATCCGCATCTTGTCTTCCTTGTTCTATCTGTTTCATTTTCAAAATATCTAACTAGCTATTGACAACTTGAATTTCCTAACGGTCCTTCAATGAAATATAGAATTATCTCTAATGAGCCATCATAATATAATTATTCAGTAACTAAATGATCATATGCCGTCATACACCTGGATGCTCCGCGTAGCTGCACCTGAAAATCAACTACTAACTACAGACATGATAAAATAATCCAATGGCGGAAGGTCAGCGCTGCGTCAACTCCCTCCATAATGCTGAAAATAATGCTAATGCATAAATAGCTACCTCAAGCAGTACTACAAATACTAATTCACAATCACAGGTGACATTGATAACAAATAAATCCATCTACAGTTCAAGTGTAATACACTGACTGACAGAGCAAATGCAACACCAAGAAGGAGTAGTCAGAACTTTATGCCAATTGCAGGGTAGACTGACGTCACTGAGGTATGCTCATGATGTGAAATGCGCCGCTGTGCTGCGCACGTAGCGAACGATAAATGGGACACGGCGTTGGCGAATGGCCCACTTCGTACCGTGATTTCTCAGCCGACAGTCATTGTAGAACGTGTTGTCGTGTGCCACAGGACACGTGTATAGCTAAGAATGCCAGGCCGCCGTCAACGGAGGCATTTCCAGCAGACAGACGACTTTACGAGGGGTATGGTGATCGGGCTGAGAAGGGCAAGTTGGTCGCTTCGTCAAATCGCAGCCGATACCCATAGGGATGTGTCCACGGTGCAGCGCCTGTGGCGAAGATGGTTGGCGCAGGGACATGTGGCACGTGCGAGGGGTCCAGGCGTAGCCCGAGTGACGTCAGCACGCGAGGATCGGCGCATCCGCCGCCAAGCGGTGGCAGCCCCGCACGCCACGTCAACCTCCATTCTTCAGCATGTGCAAGACACCCTGGCTGTTACAATATCGGCCAGAACAATTTCCCGTCGATTGGTTGAAGGAGGCCTGCACTCCCGGCGTCCGCTCAGAAGACTACCATTGACTCCACAGCATAGACGTGCACGCCTGGCATGGTGCCGGGCTAGAGCGACTTGGATGAGGGAATGGCGGAACGTCGTGTTCTCCGATGAGTCACGCTTCTGTTCTGTCAGTGATAGTCACCGCAGACGAGTGTGGCGTCGGCGTGGAGAAAGGTCAAATCCGGCAGTAACTGTGGAGCGCCCTACCGCTAGACAACGCGGCATCATGGTTTGGGGCGCTATTGCGTATGATTCCACGTCACCTCTAGTGCGTATTCAAGGCACGTTAAATGCCCACCGCTACGTGCAGCATATGCTGCGGCCGGTGGCTCTCCCGTACCTTCAGGGGCTGCCCAATGCTCTGTTTCAGCAGGATAATGCCCGCCCACACACTACTCGCATCTCCCAACAGGCTCTACGAGGTGTACAGATGCTTCCGTGGCCAGCGTACTCTCCGGATCTCTCACCAATCGAACACGTGTGGGATCTCACTGGACGCCGTTTGCAAACTCTGCCCCAGCCTCGTACGGACGACCAACTGTGGCAAATGGTTGACAGAGAATGGAGAACCATCCCTCAGGACACCATCCGCACTCTTATTGACTCTGTACCTCGACGTGTTTCTGCGTGCATCGCCGCTCGCGGTGGTCCTACATCCTACTGAGTCGATGCCGTGCGCATTGTGTAACCTTCATATCGGTTTGAAATAAACATCAATTATTCGTCCGTGCCGTCTCTGTTTTCTCCCCAACTTTCATCCCTTTCGAACCACTCCTTCTTGGTGTTGCATTTGCTCTGTCAGTCAGTGTACTTATCGAAGATCCTACGTACAAATCTGCTCGTCTGTTCCACTATTTATGTTATGCCCAAACTCGAACGGTGACAATTCATACGCCCTCATCAGAAATCTCTTCGAAAACGCTTACAATTCCAGCATTAAATATATCGCTCGTTTATCCACTACTCAACATACGCGGCGAAACACGTCATTCAATAACACCATCCTATCACATTGACCATTTCGAAGAATCAATCTACCACTGTAATAAACAATTCAATAAATCTCATTTACTAATCATCTCATACCAAATCATAACTTCAGACGATCCCACACTCGTCTTATACCATCATAATGTGCACCGCATCAACAAACATTAATTAAATAAACAAGCAAAGCAACCGAAGAGCCTTAATTTCATGCATACGGACATCACATAATTCCTACCGAATAAGTACATAACACTTCGCGGTACTATTCACAATAAAGGATCACAGCACTAATTATATTACACACACATGTCACCAGAAACTTACCTGTAGCACTCAAGACTATCTTACAATTCACTTCCACGATTATTTCCATCAGTGCAGGAGCAACGAACGAACGAGATCGCACCTAACTATAATAGTTACTGACGACAAGCGAAATTCTATCATATGAGCGGCCGGACAACATTTCACTAAATTAACACAACTGACCCGTTAGGTTATTCAAGTTATCTCTTTTAAAATCACCTGCGTGATATTAACATCTATTTCTACAATAAGCAACTGCGAAGACAATATACGGTTACTCAACGTTTGACGATCCAGTCGTTCATCCCATCATGCTAGTAGTGGTATCCTGGTCATCTGTTCATGTTATCTCGGACATTTCAGCAGAGTTCGGATCCATCAGGGGCCCTGCCAGTTTACGCACGCATTTCCATTTTATTATTGCCTTGGTTCATGATCGTAGACAATATTACTGGCTCCAAACCTGAAACTCGTACAAAAGACGTTAAACAGAGTTCATACGTATTTTACAATTCCACTTTCATTAGTTAACACCTGCCTGCATATATCAATGCTGTATAAACAGAAGTTAGTCTCATTAATGGTATATAGCCCTTCAAACTCAATAGATTTTCTCAATTTTAAGAGCGTATCTCCAAGCTATGCTCACTATCTGCTTACTGAATGCTTTCCTCATACATGTATTGTAGGGAAAAAGAAAATTCTATTTTCATTATCTTACAATAATAAATGATTCGCTTTTCATAATCCACAGAGCTACCATATTACCATTTCATTACACCTGACTTTGACATTTGAGGAACTTGTCACCGCAATCGCTCTTTCATATTCACAGAACCTCACAAAGGAAAACATCCTGCAATTATTTACTCTATTAACACCAACGAGCTAGAAAGAGGACTATAGAGTGGCTATTGGACCGCCATATTTGAATCTACTTGAAAGCAACGTCCGCCATGTTGTAAGCGATCAAATCGAGTGGGCGTGTGATGAAGCAAGTACAGAAGCTGCGGGAATAAATGCAGTTTCACAGTTTTCTTTATTAGAGAAGCACTCAAAGATGCATAATGCCTGTTTAAAAGGACTACATACTTACATTTTTTTTTTTTTGCTATTGGTTTTACGACGCATCGACACAGATAAGTCTTATGGCGACGATGGGACAGGAAAGGGCTACGAATAGGAAGGAATCGGCCGTGGCCTTAATTAAGGTACAGCCGCAGCATTTGTCTGGTGTGAAAATGGGAAACTACAGAAAACCATCTTCAGGGCTGCCGATAGTGGGGTTCTAACCTACTATCACCCGAATACTGGATACTGCCCCCTTCATGCCGGGCTCAGCTCGCCGGAGAGCGAGGGTCTCAGTCGTGGACCGTTCGCTATCGGCTGCGCAGAAAATTTTAAAGGCAGGGATAGATAAAGGACTAGCGACAAATGAAAGGAGACTAAATTAGGTTTTCACATTTATTAAACTAACACTCTTTTAAAGAAAACAAGTAAATTAACAAAATCTGGGTTGAATTCTTGAATAACATCTTCTCCTCGTGCTTTCATTCGTGAGGGATCTCGCTCAAATAAATTTTCAATGATTGTTCTTTTCTGCAATAATAAATATAAAAATCATTAACTTACTGAAAAATTGACTGAAAACAAAATAATATCTGATATCCTTCTCCTATGATAATTAAAATTAAAATCTTCCCTCTGGGTTTTAATTATTTTCCAAGAAAATGATTATTTTCTTCTCCTTATTTAAATTATTAAAAATTATTTAATTCATTAATTTATGATTAGCAAGTCTTCCCTAGACTTTCCTTTCCATAATTATATCATTTATATAATTATTGACTGAATAAAATTATTTTAATAAATTTTACTTGAACATCTATCATTCTAACTTTGGCTCAATTTTATGCAGAAAGTGACTGTACAATATCTAACAATTAAATCTCGTGACATCAGTCCACGGACGTTGCCTTCTCTTATCCACTTTGAGTTAGTAAATTAGGCCCTAATCTATCTTAAATTACGATAAAATCTTCTAAAGATTCAAAATTGATCCAATTACGGACACGCGAAATAATACAAGTCGGTCAAAACTTTGACGCACATAATGAAAATTACCTTCACAAAATCGTACATGAAATATTCAAAAAAAACACAGATTAGGATCAAATCTCACATCACACATTCACACAGGGTTACACGGCATTATTATAACATTATTTACACGAACACTAACCCATTATTATTAATTTTAGGATTTTACTGTAAATTAGGGAAATCATTCTCTAGATGACACTATCACACACATCCCAGGTATCAATTCAGAATGTGATAGAATTAAGGTTATCACTTATACAAAGAAATTAACTATACAACGATGTTCAAGGAGTATTTTAAACAGAAATCATCCTAATTTAGCGAGTAGAATAATATAACACAGGTCAAAATAATAGGATACGCGCTTACGGTACATGAGTTGCGGCATTTATATTTATTCATCATAATGTCGTGGCTCTCAATTATTCTGCACTGAAGCTCGAAGAAATCATGTCCAGTGACACATCTCTTCCCAAAATTGACTCTAATGGGTGCATAAATTATTACTCAAAATATAATGCCCATCTGCAAGTCATATTCAAATTCATAGCGCAGAAATATACCTATAACTCGTCGATACTCCGTCAGGAGAATTTGCCATGTCCCAGGCTTACTTTACATAAAGTGAGCACACGATAATACTCTCCAAAAATAACTAGCATTAAACTCATGACCTTATTAAATCATTTTAGCCCGTAATTAGCTTTAATTATTTTTACTCATTATTATTATTATTATTATTATTATTATTATTATTATTATTATCCCTGACCGTGCGTAATCTCATTCGTAAAGTTGTCGTGTGAAGTTATTCGGATGACTCTAAATAAATTCGAACCCATAAACATGTTGTACAATCGTAGAATGAAATTCTACACGAAGAAAAAACACTAGAACACTGTCCTAATTTGTTTCAAATAATTTTCAAATTATTTCAAAACTAATCAAAATTAACGCGGGGTTCATTTAATTTTTATCTCTCCTGTCTTCTAAATTCTTAGGACAGTTAAGGTCTCTCTCGATGATTCACACACATTTCTAACTAATAGAGCAAACACACACTCATTCCAAGGTTCTAACTACCTCTCACCAATGAAAGAAGAATGAAAAATCAAACTACTGCAAAACTAACAGAAATCCAAAGGAATAAGTAAGGCTGCGTTTACAATTATTTACAAAGATAGAAAGCAATTGAATTCTTAAAGAATACTCATGTGACTGGTGTGAACTGGATTGTGGCTGATGACCTAGCACGTGGTCACATCACCTTCCGTCGAACGAAGTTTCGCCCATGTCCGATGCCTTACATGTTTAGTGACTCATGGAGGCGTTGACGATGTACAGGAACTTGCAGTATTCTTCGTAGAACTGGATATCCATCTTGCAGTAAACTCGAACTCAGGACCTTTCTTCTTTCAAGTTCTTGTAGAAAGCTGAAACTAACAAAAAGTCTTAGAAATAGCCCACGACTCACTCTCGATGCTTTATAGTTTGGCTGAAGACACTTATCTTAGAATAACCCTAAATTAATCGTAGTGAATTTGTCGAGTGTCTGAATTGCTGTTTATACAGTCCTCGATGCCTTCTCCGATGTAAAGTCTTCCGATGAAGCAAACGACGTCCAATCTCTTCGGTTGCCGCAGTCAGAGTAATGCTAAAATTTAGCGTTCAGAAGTATAAAACCCTCTACCAAATTTTCCTCTGGAATTACCACTAATTTCCTGTCGTAAGACATAGGTGTGTCTCTTAATTACTTCTAATTGGTGGATTTGTTGAATTGCAGTGAAGGTTGTCACTTTTATTGGCTGCTCCAGTTTTACGTCACTTGACTTTCCATTTATTGATCGATTGAGATCTGCTTGCTCGCCGGGTCACGTGGTACGCACACATGTGTCTGAAGGCCACATAACAGGAATTCCAGGCTGCTCCCTCGTGTTCTCTGTAGGTCGGGAAAACCTGTTCGCGAAGTGACTGGCTCGCCCTGGCACGAAATACAGAATCTCACCCTCTTGTAGATTAAAATAATGTCCCAACACGCTGATGAAATAAATCATTTCCTTTCTAATAAAATATTACCACTTTTGAAGGGGACATATTTCTCCCTTGGTTAAATAATGATTTGATCTGAAGATGGAATCATTATTACAGGAAATCTCCAATTAACATGTTCCCTGAAAATTTAGGTGGTAATCATGTGTCACTTCTATTTAGGGTTTTGTTCCAGCACGAAGCCTCGCGTTGTCTGCCTCGAGTGCAGCACCAAGCCGTCGAAGTTGATCCATTACCTTCTCTTGTAATTCACGGCATTCTTCACAAATCTCATCTTGTAGATTCACTTGGGTCGAAACATGGTGGTAGGTTGGATCTTCATCTGTATCTGGCGGTGTTTCTTCTTCTATTATGAGATTGTTTCTTCTTCCGTTCCTATAGCTTGGTTAACCTTTGAGTTTATGAGGTCATACGGGTGTGTTGCATCGTCGCCCTCTTCTATAATATTATCCAGAGCCTGATTTACCTCTTCTGTGGCTTCCTGGTCTTCGGATTCCCACGGTGTCGAGGCGTTATTAATGAGAAACACACTCTGATCATTGATATCGGCTGGATTAACTATAGCCGTTTCCCATGTCTCATCCAATCGAAAAAGAATCTGGTTGGAATTCAAGTCAATATTGGCATGGTAAGATGTCAAAAAGTCAACTCCTAGAATGATGTTAAATTTTATATTTGACATAGCCAAGAATACGTTCTGAAATTTTGTATTTCCAATTTCAACATCCAACAGTGTCTGTAGTTTGCAAGCCACAGTCTTATCCGGGATAATTCCTTTTATTTTAATGTGAGATACTGGTATAATCGGGATATCATGTCTGTCCTTTAAATCGTTTAGGAAAGAAGTTGAAATGACACTAATTGTAGATCCAGTATCCACTAAACATTTTACTTTTACGCCACATATTCTAGCCGAAATTATAGGTAGTGTCTTTAGGTAGTTCGTGTTCGACTCTAGATTTTCTTCGAGTAGGTCATCTGATCTTGTCATCCAGGAATCAATTTGAACAATAATCCACTCTTGCGTTTCACTGTTACTATATGGGTTAGCGTCGAGACTATCTCCTACTAATTCAAGGGTTTTTTTTTTTTTGATGGCACCTTGATTGTACCCATCATCTTCCGAATGTTCTTTCTCTTCCCTTTGTTTTGCTCTTTGGTACTCCAAACTCTCCGCTCCAACAATGTCGGGGTTGACGTCCTGCTCATGTATAGCCCGATGCCATTTCTTACGTTCTTGACTGGACTGCTGGAGTTCCCGCAAATACTTCTCTCTTTCTTCCTCTCTCCAGTTTCTTTTCCGTCTCTCAGGTCTTCTATTCTCTGGTTCTCTTCTCCATCTGTCCCTATTGTTTTCATATGGTCTTCTTCGGACATTACGTCTGGAATAATTCCATTCTTCGTCATCTCGGCGTCCTGGTCTCGGAGATCGGTCTCTGGGTTGTCTTCCTTCGATATTTCTACCCCAATTTCTCCCTTGGTTAGCAATGTTCCTTTCTTCAGATCTGGTAACATTGGTTTGGAAAACTTGCTGTTCTTGGCCGGAATTTCGCCTCTGTGGTTCTCTGGATGTCATGTCGAGCTGTCTCAATATGGCTTCAGCTTGAATCGCAGTTTGTACATTTGAGGCAATCATGATTCGTTGCGTCTCTGCTGGAAGTTGCCTGGTAATGACCTTTATTAATTCAGCTTCCGATGGCGGTGTGTCTAGCTCTCGTAGCTTACGTAGCTGACTGGAGAAAAATTCTGAAAATCGTGTTGGCGTGGATAAGGCATACCTCTTAGCGTACAACTCTGTCTTGAGATTATGTTGAATATCCGTGTTCCAATATTTTTCTAGGAAAGCCCTCTTAAATCCTTCGAAATTGTCGAATGAGTATCGGAACGCTGTGAACCATGTCAATACAGAATTCTCCAAATATCTTTCCGTTACTCGCAGTTGGCGCTCTTCTGGTATTTTGTTGTCCCGAAAATATTCTTGTAATTCATTAATAAAACTCCTGGGAGTTACCCCTTTTACGTTATTAAATTTTTTTGGATGGTCCTCCTGCATTCGAATTATATTTACTATTTGCGTTTGACCTGACGTATTAAGTTGACTCACTCCTCCGCTGTTATATCCTTGAGCTGGATTGGTAACATTTACGTTGTTATGGGCATTCATTTGGTCGTCCTGCTTCGGAGTTGAAGATAAAATCTCTCCGGATACCTTCCTTTCTAAATTACTTTGTCGCTCTAACAATGTATTGGTTACAATATTATGACTTTCGCCTTGCAATTTAAGCAATTGTAATTCTTTAATGAGTTCCTGAATTCCATTCTGTAGTTCTTGTTTATAAGATTCTGAACTAGCTTTGACCTCTCCTATTTCTTTATCTATTGAGGTTTTCATAGTTTGCAAACTCTGTTGTGTTTCCTCAATCGTTTCGTAAAAATATTCAAGTCGCTCTGAGTTGGTGACTTGAGCTACTTTTATTTCAGCAATAACGCCCTTTTCTACCTGTTTCACAGTTTCGAAAATTTGAGTAAATTTCCTCGACCATGCTGTTTTGGTTGCTGTGAAGTCCTGTGTATTCTCATCGATTTTCTCCTCAATCGCTTGAAATTTATCTTGCACCTCGTCCTTATATTTGCCTAATCCTTGTAATATCCCAGTTTGTACTTTAGCCAGTCTTTCACTAAATTCATTAGACATAGCTGACATGGCATTGTCTATTCCGACCTGGATTTCTCCCTTTAAATTTGAAAAATTTTGTTTCACAGATACCAATTCGCTTTGAACTGAAGCTAACTTCCCATTAAATAATTTAACGTCCATGTGTAGCTTTTCGATATTTTCCTCTGTCTTGCTTTGGATTTCCTCAATAGTACCTTTGAGTTCCCGTTTTACTAACTCACTATTCTCATTAAGTTTTTTCTCTAGATTTTCACTAAGTTTATACTCTAATGAATCATTATTTTCACTAAGTTTTTTCTCTAGATTTTCACTAAGTTTCTGTTCTAATGATACATTATTTTCACTAAGTTTAAGCACTAACAATTCATTAAGATTCTGCTCTAGTTTAGTTTGGTTTTCATTCATGTTCCGTTTTAAGTTATTCTGTAAGTCTATCACTACTCCGTCTAGGAGTCTACGTAAATCCTCCATTGTTACAGTACTCATTTTCCTTTGAGATAAACGGCAATTCAGACATGGGCGGACTAAGTTCGATGGCCACATACCAGAATCCAATTCATCAGTCACAAGTGGATTGATGTCACAGCCTTCAGAGAAGATTAACGTCGCAAAATACAATCCTACAGCCTAAGTCCAAATTATGCGGAAAATAGCCGCTAAAAGAAAAATTTTGACAACTATCCTCCAGATTTTGTTTATAACTAAACAACAAGGCCCTTCCTAAACTTAACCTGAGTGTAGTTCGCCACAAAATTTTGGGCTAATAAATGTTTCAAAAATAACCTGAAAAAAATTGTATTTGTCGCCGCATCTTGTTTTTGTCCAAATTCTGGACTACAAGATCGAGTCCTTTTATTGGTACAGCCAATAAATCGGGCCTAACCACGTTGGCCGCCAAATCTATACCTGCCCCCTTCATGCCGGGCTCAGCTCGCCGGAGAGCGAGGGTCTCAGTCGTGGACCGTTCGCTATCGGCTGCGCAGAAAATTTTAAAGGCAGGGATAGATAAAGGACTAGCGACAAATGAAAGGAGACTAAATTAGGTTTTCACATTTATTAAACTAACACTCTTTTAAAGAAAACAAGTAAATTAACAAAATCTGTGTTGAATTCTTGAATAACATCTTCTCCTCGTGCTTTCATTCGTGAGGGATCTCGCTCAAATAAATTTTCAATGATTGTTCTTTTCTGCAATAATAAATATAAAAATCATTAACTTACTGAAAAATTGACTGAAAACAAAATAATATCTGATATCCTTCTCCTATGATAATTAAAATTAAAATCTTCCCTCTGGGTTTTAATTATTTTCCAAGAAAATGATTATTTTCTTCTCCTTATTTAAATTATTAAAAATTATTTAATTCATTAATTTATGATTAGCAAGTCTTCCCTAGACTTTCCTTTCCATAATTATATCATTTATATAATTATTGACTGAATAAAATTATTTTAATAAATTTTACTTGAACATCTATCATTCTAACTTTGGCTCAATTTTATGCAGAAAGTGACTGTACAATATCTAACAATTAAATCTCGTGACATCAGTCCACGGACGTTGCCTTCTCTTATCCACTTTGAGTTAGTAAATTAGGCCCTAATCTATCTTAAATTACGATAAAATCTTCTAAAGATTCAAAATTGATCCAATTACGGACACGCGAAATAATACAAGTCGGTCAAAACTTTGACGCACATAATGAAAATTACCTTCACAAAATCGTACATGAAATATTCAAAAAAAACACAGATTAGGATCAAATCTCACATCACACATTCACACAGGGTTACACGGCATTATTATAACATTATTTACACGAACACTAACCCATTATTATTAATTTTAGGATTTTACTGTAAATTAGGGAAATCATTCTCTAGATGACACTATCACACACATCCCAGGTATCAATTCAGAATGTGATAGAATTAAGGTTATCACTTATACAAAGAAATTAACTATACAACGATGTTCAAGGAGTATTTTAAACAGAAATCATCCTAATTTAGCGAGTAGAATAATATAACACAGGTCAAAATAATAGGATACGCGCTTACGGTACATGAGTTGCGGCATTTATATTTATTCATCATAATGTCGTGGCTCTCAATTATTCTGCACTGAAGCTCGAAGAAATCATGTCCAGTGACACATCTCTTCCCAAAATTGACTCTAATGGGTGCATAAATTATTACTCAAAATATAATGCCCATCTGCAAGTCATATTCAAATTCATAGCGCAGAAATATACCTATAACTCGTCGATACTCCGTCAGGAGAATTTGCCATGTCCCAGGCTTACTTTACATAAAGTGAGCACACGATAATACTCTCCAAAAATAACTAGCATTAAACTCATGACCTTATTAAATCATTTTAGCCCGTAATTAGCTTTAATTATTTTTACTCATTATTATTATTATTATTATTATTATTATTATTATTATTATTATCCCTGACCGTGCGTAATCTCATTCGTAAAGTTGTCGTGTGAAGTTATTCGGATGACTCTAAATAAATTCGAACCCATAAACATGTTGTACAATCGTAGAATGAAATTCTACACGAAGAAAAACACTAGAACACTGTCCTAATTTGTTTCAAATAATTTTCAAATTATTTCAAAACTAATCAAAATTAACGCGGGGTTCATTTAATTTTTATCTCTCCTGTCTTCTAAATTCTTAGGACAGTTAAGGTCTCTCTCGATGATTCACACACATTTCTAACTAATAGAGCAAACACACACTCATTCCAAGGTTCTAACTACCTCTCACCAATGAAAGAAGAATGAAAAATCAAACTACTGCAAAACTAATAGAAATCCAAAGGAATAAGTAAGGCTGCGTTTACAATTATTTACAAAGATAGAAAGCAATTGAATTCTTAAAGAATACTCATGTGACTGGTGTGAACTGGATTGTGGCTGATGACCTAGCACGTGGTCACATCACCTTCCGTCGAACGAAGTTTCGCCCATGTCCGATGCCTTACATGTTTAGTGACTCATGGAGGCGTTGACGATGTACAGGAACTTGCAGTATTCTTCGTAGAACTGGATATCCATCTTGCAGTAAACTCGAACTCAGGACCTTTCTTCTTTCAAGTTCTTGTAGAAAGCTGAAACTAACAAAAAGTCTTAGAAATAGCCCACGACTCACTCTCGATGCTTTATAGTTTGGCTGAAGACACTTATCTTAGAATAACCCTAAATTAATCGTAGTGAATTTGTCGAGTGTCTGAATTGCTGTTTATACAGTCCTCGATGCCTTCTCCGATGTAAAGTCTTCCGATGAAGCAAACGACGTCCAATCTCTTCGGTTGCCGCAGTCAGAGTAATGCTAAAATTTAGCGTTCAGAAGTATAAAACCCTCTACCAAATTTTCCTCTGGAATTACCACTAATTTCCTGTCGTAAGACATAGGTGTGTCTCTTAATTACTTCTAATTGGTGGATTTGTTGAATTGCAGTGAAGGTTGTCACTTTTATTGGCTGCTCCAGTTTTACGTCACTTGACTTTCCATTTATTGATCGATTGAGATCTGCTTGCTCGCCGGGTCACGTGGTACGCACACATGTGTCTGAAGGCCACATAACAGGAATTCCAGGCTGCTCCCTCGTGTTCTCTGTAGGTCGGGAAAACCTGTTCGCGAAGTGACTGGCTCGCCCTGGCACGAAATACAGAATCTCACCCTCTTGTAGATTAAAATAATGTCCCAACACGCTGATGAAATAAATCATTTCCTTTCTAATAAAATATTACCACTTTTGAAGGGGACAATACTGGCCGCACTTAAGCGACTGCAGCTATCGAGCTCCGTCTTACATATTGTATAAAGAAAGAAAATTAGTGCATTTCCAGTACGGTAGCCCTAATTACAAAACATATCACAATAGTACATTGCCATTAAACAAATTTAGACCTACATGCAGGGAATGAAAATATAGAACAGAAAACCTTGAACAAAGTAATATAACAACATCGAGAAATAATTCATATAACTTTAATGAATATGAAAACCTACAACCTGTTTTCCAGTCATAGACCGGGTCAGGAATGTAATGAATGAAGCAGATGTAGGCTGTTAGTGCGATGGGGTCGCCACTCCCAAAGTGATTTGTTAATGACTGATGGATGCTATGAAATGAGAATGGAGAGTGTTGCTGAAATGAAAGATGACAGGGAAAACCGGAGTACCCGGAGAAAAACCTGTCCCGCCTCCGATTTGTCCAGCACAAATCTCACATGGTGTGACCGGGATTTGAACCACGGTATCCAGCGGTGAGAGGCCGACGCGCTGCCGTCTGAGCCACGGAGGCTCCTATAACTTTAATAATGATAATAATAATAATAATAATAATAATAATAATAATAATAATAATAAATCCTGGTATTTTGCCAGTTACCTGGATTTGGCATTTGTATGGATTTAGCCTAATTCTACGACCGGATGCCCTTCCTGACGACGACGCCAACCCTAGGCGGAGTGATGTATTTACTATTACGTGTTTCTGTGGTGGTTTGTAGTATGTTCTGTTGTGTGTAGATGAAGAAGGTTTTCCAGTCGCCGATCCAGAGGAATTAACTGTCAACTACCCGGTAAAAATCCTCAACTCGGTCGAATCCGGGACCCTCTGAACCAAAGGCCAGCACGCTGATCATTCAGCCAAGGAGCCGGACACAAAGCAACTTGGCAGATTCGAGCCTAGCTCAATACGATGGTATCTGACGGTGCTCAAATCCCTCAGCCTCGTGTCAGTAGATTTACTGGCACGCAAAAGAACTCCTGCGGGACTACATTCAGGCACCTCGGCTTATCAGAAAAAGTAGTTAGTAGGACGTAAAACTAATAATAATTTACGAAAAATAAGTATTTGTTCACATTACTTCTTTTTCAGAATGCTGGGGAAATGTGCTCTGTAGGATACAATGTAATAATAAATAGTGTTATTAGTTTTTCGTCCTACCAACTACTTAGTACGGTTTTCGGAGACGCTGAAGTGGCGGACATATGTCCCGCCAGAGTTCCCTTACGTGCTAGTAAATCTACTGATAGAAGGATGACGTATCTGAGCACCTTCAAATACCAAATATGGCAACTTAGCTCAGAAATCCAGCGCTCTACCGTCTGAGCCACTCAGCCAGGCAGGATACAGTTTATCGTGTCTGGCTGTCTGGTCAGTTCCTACAAGAAAATAAATAACTGCCGGGCTGAGTGGCTCAGACGGTTAAGGAGCTGGCCTTCTAACCCCAACTTGGCAGGTTCGATCCTGGCTCAGTCCGGTGGTATTTGAAGGTGCTCAAATACGACAGCCTCGTGTCGGTAGATTTACTGGCACGTAAAAGAACTCCTGCGGGACTAAATTCCGGCACCTCTGCGTCTCCGAAGACCGTAAAAGTAGTTAGTGGGACGTAAAGCAAATAGCATTATTATTACTACAAGAAAATAAAAGTAGGCCTACCCTACACGTGCTGGATTGTGCTACACAGGCAACGTAATTCTGCTAATCGCCCATAACTGTGTACTTTAGTAAAAAAAATCTTATTTGAAATATGATTACATTCGTCGTGTTTTTTCTACAATTTATGCATTAGCTTTGCACACACGTAGAGAGCATAATTTATTCGATCTAATCTATTAAAAGTAACGCATCGTAAGCGGAAGAAAGGCGCTTAAACTATGGAGTCGCTATTTCGCCTTGGCACCACCCAGAGCGCTGTAGCAGCCATGTTAGCCACTCTATAGTCTTCTTTCTAGCTCGTTGATTAACACATATAACATGTAACACGTCACACCGTACGCCTTCTAGATGATTGGCCGTGCATGATTCCAAGTTGATCCATGGCCTCCTCTGACGCTTTCCGGACTAAATACCATGTCTGACCTTTTCTCTTCTCAGTTGTTGATTTAATTACTCCTTATCGACATCTGCTTGTATCAGAATTATCCTTTACTCAATTTTCTGTACACCACGGGGTTCTGAGCTTGATTTTCCTATTTCCCACCGTAAGATCCACCATAAATTTGCGAGTTGTATTGGCTTTCGTATACGATGAACATCTAAAACTAGCCATATACCGGCGATTCACATTACTTCTGTGCTATTTGCTTAAATCTGTTTAACTTATGACTTTCAATGATTCCTTAACATACGACCACCACATCATTGAAAGGTCATAATATACATCAACAAAAGGTACTGCGTAACTTACCTTTCATTCTTCCGGGGCACGAAGCTTTTCCATGATGCCAAAGTCTGGTTGTTATAAAGCTATCAACAATGTACAGAAAATTATTTAAACTACTTGAAACCAAAACAAATGGCAGTTTATATCTTTAGTATGCTACCAACATAACAATTAGCACCAATTTTTGCATGACGGCTTAGGCAGTAGTAAAAGATGGTGGGTATGTCTTCTGTCCTAAAAATAGGACAGGGGGGCAGATCTGAGTTAATAGCTTTTGGACATAATATAACATTTTATTTAATTTGAAGCAAACGTGTTTGCAAATGTTTACTCGAGAATCCACATTCGTTGGGCACAACAGATTTATGAGCTAAATTTTTCAGGCGTCTGCTAATCAGAGATATTCTGTTGTTAACACAGACATGCGAGAACAACGAGGACAACTTCCCTACCAGCCGCATTATGCATTTCTTTACCTAAACCTCTACATTGAACTGCAGAAAATAGTCGTTTAAGAAACCTGCAGGATTTTGAGGAAAATGAAGAATAGTGATTTGAAGGATCCATAATGTACAAAATAAGAATATCCGTAACATTTTGCCCGGTTTAGATGTTAATCTCGCTTAATATAAGTAAACACCAAGGAAACCTGAGAATATCTGGATGATTATTACTGTTAGGCCCATATTAGTATCATCACCATCATCTACATACATAAACTTGTAAGCCAAGATTCCCCCATAAATATTTGTTGCATACGTGACACTGATCATCTAAAGGACTAAAGCTGACAACAACGTGACCCAAACCGCGTAGTGAATAGTGCCATAAAAATGTTTTTTTTTTTTAAGCTGCTTTACATGGCACCGATACAGTTAGGTCTTTTGGCGATGATAGGACAGAATGTTCTGGGAGTGGGAAGGAAGCGGCCGTGGACTTAATTAAAAGTAAAGCCCCAGCATTTGCCTGAAGGGAAAATGAGAAACCACGGACAATCATCTTCAGGTCTGTCAACCCTGAAGTTCGAACCCACTATCTCTAGGATGCAAGCTAACTGCTGTGCGCCCATAACCGCACACGGCCAACTCGCCCGATCAAGAAGATTGTATCATTAATTTGAACGAATTACTTTTCTTTCACATCATTGTGCCGGGCTAAGGAACGAGAGTGAAGTTTAACAGATAAATTGTCTTTGTTCTCTTCCCAGAATCACTTCATCCTCTCACTATGACTTTTCTTTCGTTCGTCCATCCGTGCAGTGTTGGTTCTCATGGGATTTTCGGCATAATTATGTTTGTTCACCAACGTTCCGTTGTATATAATTTCGTCTGTTATGTTGATTTCTTGAAGGTCTTGGAATTTCATTTATTCACTTATTCATGACTTTTAGTGAGGAGTGATTAAAATTAATTTTAGTAGGTTTTTCGTTGTCCATTCTTTGAATATGGCCATAACATTTCACTCGTCGTTTTGATGCTTCGGGCTTGATTACCATGTTATAGTGTTTTAATTTAGCGATCAAAAGATATTGATTTTTTCCCTGTACCCGTTCCATGTGATTCTATAGGCGTTTTGTAATTTAGAAATTCTATCTTTGTTTGCTTCCCGATTTAAACTCCTGATTATTTACCTGAGGGATTTTGCCAAACTTAGTTACCAGAGGTGGTTTGTTCAAGTATCGAGGAGATCCTTCATATATAAGGTTTTCACATATGAGATTCGGATTCCAGTTTTAGATACAATTTCAAGAAATGTTTTAAGGGATTGAATTGATTTCCGCCTATTGTTGGATTACCAGGTATTCTGCGAAGGCCATTTATTTGATATGAATTTTATCTTTGACTTGCTTGCCGATGTTAATCCCTTTTTTTTCTTTTTCCAGATTCGGGCTACTTTCTGTAGCACAAAATTGAACTGTAATGGTGATAGGCCATTTCCTTATCTGACCCCTCTCTTAATAAATATCAAAAGATTCAGAAATTTCACTTGATTAACTTTCGAGGTGGTGTCAGTTAAGTGTCTGTCTGATCAAACTTCTGGTTTTTGTATCTACTCGAAATTCTTCCAGCACATGAACAAGTGTTATTCTATATAAGGAATAATATGCTTTTCGTAAATCTACAAAAACAGTCACGCTTTGTCTGGCTTTACGTATTTGTAAGATTGTTTCGAGATTAAACATTATTGTTCTAAACATGATATTCCTTTCTTGAAACCCGCCGGATATTCACTTATAGGTGGTTTGTTTGCTTCTCAAGTTTTGTGAGTAGTGCTTTGGTGAGAATTTTGTACGTATCTGGTAACAGTTTCTACAAATTTTGGGCTCCTCTCAAGAAGTGCTTTTCTTTTGGGGTTCTGACAATTTCTTGATGTGAATGTAAAGCGCCAACTTAACTAGCTTTATAGTAGTAGTTATTTGGGAATAGTAGTAATTTGTAAATTGTTCACGAGAATTTTTATCATCAGTCAGTATTTTTTGATGCACTAGATAAAGACTTATTTCTGGTATCAATGAAAAAGGAGTTTCTTTTACAATACATGAAGCAAAGAATTAGGTTTTGTTAATGGGACAACAGTTTTATATGTAATACCAATGGTAGTTTATTCATTAGTATTAGTAACATTTAATCTGCATTTTGATATGGTCTTCACGTATGCCTCGTATAAGTATGGTACAACTTTCCTTTTCATATATTTTAAAGCATTTGCCAATTTTCAAAATGTCGTATACCTTGTAACTTCAGTCTATCACAATTGTACCATTGTGCAGGACGTAAGATACACATATCCTGGGTCCGAACTTACTTACAGTTAACTTGAACGAAATTATAATTTTCGACGTCTACATACGTTTCTACCTGCCGGTGATAAAGCAACCGCTTTGGTACCATCATCTCGAGCTCAGAGAATTCATTCTGCTTGTATCTCACAAGGGGTATCGGGAATGATTAGGTGATCCAACTTCGAATTTTGGACTCTATTTATAGGGCATAATTGTCACTTTTCGAAAAGCCACCCGTTTTCCGGTATATTTAACTGAGGACCATCTATTGTCGTATTTTCAATGAAACGGTACTTCAAACAACAGGATAGGATCTTTGTATCCAGAGCTATAATCCCGTGTGTAAGCCGACGATTTCAATCCACTAAGGTTCGAATGGAACAGGTTGATTTTTTTTTTTTTTTTTTTTTTTTTTTTTTTTTGCTAGTTGTTTTACGTCGCACCGGCACAGACAGGTCTTACGGCGACGATGGCACGGGAAAGGGCTAGGAGTGGGAAGGAAGCGGCCGTGAAAATGGGAAACCACGGGAAACCATTTTCAGGGCTGCCGACAGTGGGATTCGAACCTACTATCTTCCGAATACTGGATACTGGCCGCACTTAAGCGACTGCAGATATCGAGCTCGGTGGTTGATTTTATAGATGTGAGTCAAAATAAACATGTAAGTTTATAGAGTTCCTGTAGCACCTATCTTAGATACGCTCTGTATATACTATACAGAAGCGTCAGAGATGTGTGTTGTTGTTGTTGTTGTTGTTGTTGGCTTCTAATCGACGTTGAAAATAATTGAAGACATGAGATGTCACTATCATGTTGATTCCATATACTTCTGGAAGGTAATTTTTCAATTTATAATGACAAATTTCCCTGGTATTTAGTGAGGTCGGATATTATACGACCGAGTGACTTAGATACGCGGTTTGGATCACGTAAAGTTGAGATTGCATCAGGGAGAGAGTGGGTTCGAACCCTACTGTCGGTGGCCCTGAAGATAGTTTTCCATTGTATCCCCATTTTCATATCAGGCAAACACCGGGACTGTAGCTTAATTAAAGTTGCGTTCGCTTCCTTCTCAGTCCTAGCCCTGTCCTATCTCATCGTTGCCATAAAGCCTGTCTGTGTCGGTGCGACGTCAAACAAGCACCAGCTGATATTATGCTATGAAGTAACCACAGTGCGAAGAGACATCTATGGAGCAAGTTCTGGCAGCATGCAACAGATAGCGTGGCAAGCTCAAAGCAAGCGCAAAGCAAATGACGTTACGGGAAATAACAATACCCGACTAGAATGTTGTACCGTAGAGAAGCAGTGCTCTGAAATAATCTATTTGTGACAAAAAGTGAAAAAAGGCAGAGACTGTAATAATAATAATAATAATAATAATAATAATAATAATAATAATAATAATAATAATAATGTCCGGCTCCATGGCTAAATGGTTAGCGTGCTTGCCTTTGGTCGCAGTGGCCCCGGGTTCGATTCCCGGCCCAGGCCCGGAATTTTAACCTTAATTGGTTAAATTCGCTGGCACGGGGGATGGGTGTATGTGTCGTCTTCATCATCATTTCATCCTCATCACGACGCGCAGGTCGCCTATGGGTGTCAAAGCAAAAGACCTGCATATGGCGAGCCCAACTTGTCCTCGGACACTCCCGGCACTAAAAGCCATTCGTCATTACATTTCATGTTTTCAATAATAATAATAATAATAATAATAATAATAATAATAATAATAATAATAATAATAACAAGGAGATGGACTCTCTCCAATTTTGTTCAACTGTGTTTTAGGGAAAGTAATCAGGGAATGGCGAAAAGAAATGAGCAAGTTCAACTTTCCAAATGGAATTAGATTAGGTCACAAGAGAACTGGGCTTAAAATTGAATGTCTCGCATTTGCAGATGATATAGTCTTTGTTTGCAGAGAATTTGCAAATTGCAACTAAGCAGACTGAAGTCCTCAAAGAAACAGCAGACAAAACAGGATTGCAAATATCTTTTGAGAAGAAGAAGTACATGAACATAAATACCACTGACCCAACCTGGACAATGAGGACGAAGTACGGTGACATCAAAAGAGCTGCAAAATTCAAGTACCTGGGAGAGATTTTGACTCCAAACATGAATGAGAAAGAAGCAATTCAAGAACGTGCAAGAAAGATGGAAACTGCATTTAGATTATGTCAGAACACCTACAAGTCAAAGTCACTCTCCTACCAGGCCAAATTCAAGCACTACAGCACGTTAGTCAAACCTGAATGTTTATACGCAGCTGAGACAATAGCCACGAAGGGACTCTAAGATTTGGAAAACAAATAAAGGAGGTTCCTTAGAAAGGTTCTTGGACCAAGAAAATCATCAGACAGGTTTACATTTCGCATGAGACCAAACTAAGAACTATACCAACAATATGAAAACATCACCGCCACAATGTAAAAGAGGAGATTGTTTTAAAGGGACATATTAAAATGATGGGATCAGAGAGACTCGCCAACAGGATCCGCACCTTCCAGGAGAGCAGGAAGTCACAAGTCCCATGGGTAAAAGAAGTCCACCGAGATTTAGAAAAATGTGGGATCACGGCAGAGGATATAACAAACAGAAAAATCTTCAGGCAGAGTGTTGCGGAGGTGAAGGACCTAGCTGATGAGAAAACGAAGAAGAATAGAGTATTCTTGGCAGAAGAACGAGCACGAGCAAGCCAACGGTTGAAGGAATACTAGCGAAAGAGGAAGGAGAAAGAACTTGAGAAAGCAATGGAAGTCGCGTAATCGCAGCCCATTGATGGCTGAAACGAAAAGAATATAATAATAATAATAATAATCATAATAAAAATAATAAAAATAATGTTGGGGTATAGAGCCCGAAAACTGGTTTGATCCTCCACAGTTCCTCCAACAGCTGTCATAAAGAGCTTAGGCGTCACTGAAGAGGCGTACTAGTAAAATGAGGAGTGAGGTAGTTTCCCGTTGCTTTCCTCACCAAGCCAGAAGTTGCTATTGCATATCAGTCTGCCAAGCCCACGGAAATGCACGAACCAACCGACCCTATGAGCGATATTTTCACACCATTCATAACAGGGACTGGCTGCATAACGAATGACATTACTAGCATCACTCATACCTCACTCACTTTCATATTGCCAAAGCCATGGGTGAGACAGAGACGTGTCAATGAAAGTAACAAATTTATTCTAGCCCATACCAGAAGACATAGTGCACGGTAAACACTATATATCGCCAGCCAAGATGAATAATAATAATAATAATAATAATAATAATAATAATAATAATAATAATAATAATAATAAGCCATCTTCCCCAGGTGTTTTATAGCACTTTAATGTTTTCAGGACTGCAACTAGTTCTGCCATTGTAATGCGTTCGATGTGTGGATTGCCTGAGTGAAGTGTCTGAATAGATGAGACATTCTCTGACCATAAATACCGAAAGTGATTTGATCATGCCAATAAAAATGATTGTGAAAACTACAGAGGCATATGTTTATTAAATTCTGGTTATGAAATATATGCCAACATCATTACAAATAAACTATGCAAACACTATGAGAACATTCTGGGAGAGGAACAATTCGGCTTCAGAAAGGGAACATCTTGCTGCGATGGCTATTTCACAATGAAAATCCTTCTAGAAAAAACACAGGGAATTTAATGTAGAACCACATATTGCCTTTGTAGACTTCAAAAAAGCTTTTTACGAAGTAAACCGGAATACCTTACTTAATATTTATTATGTGATCACACCCCACAACAGATGGAACTGAACATAAGTAACTTTTACAAACATCACCTGATTTCCGTAAAGGTCAACGATAAATTTATTATCAGAGTGGAAAACAATAAACACAGGAGTAGACAGGGTTGCGGTCTTTCCCCTCTCCTGTTCATAATTAATATGAACGCTCTCATACGAGAATTTAGAGAAACAAGACACGGTTCTATCCGCATTAACAGAAATCTGCAGATGAATACAATATTATTTGCAGATAACATAGCGCTGGTCGCCACCTCAGAAGATGATGATCTAAACCTAGTCTCAGAAAAGTACTCAATGGAAATATCCCCTGAGAAAATTATGATAATGGCTTTGTGTGGCAAGGAACCAGTAAGAAGCAAGATCTGCTTAAATAACATCTTGGAAAGAGTAAATTATTTTAAATACCTCAGCTATAAACTGTCTTTCCTTGAAGAACGGGTCATACCCAAGTAAATCTCCAAATTCAACAGTTGGGAATCATCAATAAAGTTTTTAGACCATCGTTAGTTGAAAAACACAAATTTTTAGGATACATTTTTATTTCAATGTAGGTGCTCGTTAAGGGAGAATTTTTGGATATTCCGACGCTAAGGAGGTGAAAACAGGGGTGAATTTTTAAAATGAGTGTATCTATATCTCCTTTAAAAATGAAGAAATAATTTATTTCGGAAAATCCCACTAGCAGGGGTGAGAAAGGGTGAAAAAGGTAGGAATGCCTTTAATGAGGATACTTATGTCTCTGAAACTGAAGATATTACAGATCTGAAAATTGGTATTTGGAATCCTCTTTAAAAATAAAGAAACACGTATTTTTTTGTTTTTGGGAAATCCAATTAATGGCGGGTAAACAGGAGTGACAAATGGGGTGAATTTTTAGAAAGACTATACCTACAGCATATTTCAGAAACGTTAAATGTTACAGACGTAAAAATTGGTATTTGGAATCTCCTGTAGAAGTAAAGAAACATAGGTGGTTTGCCTTCCGAAACTCCACTTAAGGGGAACTAAAGAGGGGATGGCATTTTAAAATGAGCATGTATACAGTATTTCTCAAAAATTTAACATGTGAAAGAAGGGAAAATTGTATTTTTAACCCATATTAAAAATAAGGAAGCGTATTTTTTGTTTTTGACTGAAAATGGGGTGAATTATTTTTATTGGGATACTAATATCTCAAAAACTGAATATGTCACAGACATGAAAATTGGTATTTGGAATCTCCTTTAAAAATAAAGAAATACATATTTTTTTATTTTTGGACGTCCACTTAAAGAGGGGGGCGAGGAGAATTGAAAATTTAGTTGAAATATTTGTGTGAAGATACTATTATCTAAAGTCAAAAGATGTTGCAGACGTGAAAATTTGTATTTGGAATCTGCTTTAAAAATAAAGAATCACGTATTCCTTTGATTTCGGAAAATCCAATGAAGGGTGAGAAAGAATTGAAAAATTAATTGAATTAAATGTATGGTGAAACTTACATCTAGTAAAAACTAAACTTGTTACAGACGTGATAATATGTATTTGGATCCCCTTTAAAAACAAAGAAAAACGCATTTTGGGGGGGATAATCATCTTGGGGGGCGGGGGTGAAAAGGAGTTGAATTCCTTTCATGGGGACACATATCTCAAAAACTGAAGATGTTACAGTCGTGATGATTGATACTTATACTATCCTTTACTAATAAAGAAACAAGTATATTTTCAGAAAAAATCAATTTTCGGGGGGAGTGTGAAAGGAAGTGAAAAATGTTAATTATTTTTATAGGAACACTTATATCTCAAAGCCGGTCGTAACAGACGTGGACATTGGTATTTGGTATCTCCTTTAAACATGAAGAAACACGTCTTCTTTATTGGGCGCGGGGGGGGGGGGGTTAAATTAACGGCGGTAGGGTGAAAAAGGAGTCGAGACCAATTGATTTTACTGTTCATAATGTACTTGATTTTGATCATAAACGGATCATTTTTAATCTTTCCTGGGTTCGTTTTCAAGAGCCATCTTTTCCTTTGGGGGACTTAAAGTTAGATTACAATGGATTCTCCTGGCATATAAATAAAAATCTAAGCACATTTGAAATAAACTATAGGAATGATAATAACCGTGCATTGTTCACTTCTATAATAAGGTCATTAATGCACAGAAGACTATCATTCGCATCGCCAGAAATCCCGTGCTCTTGCCTGCGCGCGACAATGGTGCTGGTCACATCGTCAGCAATGAGTATGGGAGCAGATGTAACTTACTGCCAAGTAGCGGTCTTGCATGTTGCTTCGGGGACCAGAACATCAGTAAAAATAATAAACTAAATTCAGCTAATATCACCCACCCTTATACATACATACATACATACATACATACATACATACATTTTCATTATAGACTGTTATGCCTTTCAGCGTTCAGTCTGCAAGCCTCTGTGAATTTACTAAACGTCGCCACAATCCTCGATCTGCAACTAGTGTTGTGGCCTCATTTAGTTCTATACCTCTTATCTTTAAATCGTTAGAAAACGAGTCTAACCATCGTCGTCTTGGTCTACCTCTACTTCTCTTACCCTCCATAGCAGAGTCCATTGTTCTCCTAGGTAACCTATCCTCCTCCATTCGTCTCACATGGCCCCACCACCAAAGCCGGTTTTTGCGTACAGTTTCATCCATCAAGTTCATTCCTAATTTATCCTTTATCTCCTCATTCCAAGTACCCTCCTGCCATTGTTCCCACCTGTTTGTACCAGCAATCATTCTTGCTACTTTCATGTCTGTTACTTCTAACTTATGAATAAGATATCCTGAGTCCACCCAGCTTTCGCTCCCGTAAAGCAAAGTTGGTCTGAAAACAGACCGATGTAAAGATAGTTTCGTCTGCGAGCTGACTTCCTTCTTACAGAATACTGCTGATCGCAACTGCGAGCTCACTGCATTAGCTTTACCACACCTTGATTCAATCTCACTTACTATATATTACCATCCTGCGAGAACACACAACCTAAATACTTGAAATTATTGACCTGTTCTAGCTTTGTATCCCCAATCTGACATTCAATTCTGTTGAATTTCTTACCCAATGACTTCAATTTAGTCTTCGAGAGGCTAATTTTCATACCATACTCATTGCACCTATTTCCAAGTTCCAAGACATTAGACTGCAGGCTTTCGGCACAATCTGCCATTAAGACCAAGTCGTCAGCATAGGGCAGACTGCTTACTACATTTCCACCTAACTGAATCCTTCCCTGCCATTTTATATCTTTCAGCAGATGATCCATGTGAACTACGAACAGCAAAGGTGAAAGATTACAGCCTTGTCTAACCCCTGTAAGTAGCCTGAACCAAGAACTCATTCTACCATCAATTCTCACTGAAGCCCAATTGTCAACATAAATACCTTTAATCTTCCTTTAATTCCATAGTCCCCCAGTATGGCGAACATCTTTTCCCTCGGTACCGTGTCATAGGCTTTCTCTAGATCTACGAAACATAAACACAACTGCCTATTCCTCTCGTAGCATTTTTCAATTACCTGGCGCATACTGAAAATCTGACCCTGACAACCTCTCTGCGGTCTGAAACCACACTGGTTTTCATCCAACTTCCTCTCAACGACTGATCGCACCCTCCCTTCCAAGATGCCAGTGAATACTTTGCCTGGTATACTAATCAATGAGATACCTCGATAGTTGTTGCAATCCTTCCTGTTCCCTTGCTTATAGATAGGTGCAATTACTGCTTTTGCCCAATCTGAAGGTACCTTACCAACACTCCATGCTAATTTTATTACTCTATGAAGCCATTTCATCCCTGCCTTCTCACTATACTTCACCATTTCAGGTCTAATTTCATCTATTCCTGCTGCCTTATGACAATGGAGTTTATTTACCATCCTTTCCACTTCCTCAAGCATAATTTCACCAACATCATTTTCCTCCTCCCCATGAGCTTGGCTGTTCACAACACCACCAGGATGATTTCCTTTTACATTGAGAAGATGTTCAAAATATTCCCTCCACCTCTCCAGTGACTCCCTGGGATCTATTATGAGTTCACCTGAATTACTCAAAACATGTTTATTTCCTTTTTCCCTCCCTTCCTAAGATTCTTTATTACTGTCCAGAAAGGTTTCCCTGCTGCTTGACCTAGCCTTTCCAGGTTGTTACCAAAATCTTCCCACGACTTCTTTTTTGATTCAACAACTATTTGTTTCGCTCTGTTTCTTTCATTTACATACAAATCTCTGTCTGCCTCAGCCCTTGTTTGGAGCCATTTCTGATAAGCCTTCTTTTTACGTTTACAAGCTGCTCTCACTTCATCATTCCACCAAGATGTTCGCCTTTTCCCATCTTTACACACAGTTGTTCCTAGGCATTCCCTTGCTGTTTCTACTACAGCATCCCTGTATGCCACCCATTCACTTTCTATATCCTGAACCTGCTTACTGTCTACTGTTCGAAACTTCTCACTAATCATATCCATGTACTTCTGTCTAATTTCCTCGTCCTGGAGATTTTCTACACTTATTCGTTTGCAGACAGATTTCACTTTCTCTACCCTAGGCCTAGAGATACTTAGTTCACTACAGATCAGATAGTGGTCTGTATCATCGAAAAATCCCCGGAAAACTCGTATATTCCTAACAGATTTCCTGAATTCGAAGTCGGTTAAGATATAGTCTATTATGGATCTGGTACTCCTAGCCTCCCATGTGTAGCGGTGAATAGCCTTATGCTTGAAGAATGTATTCGTAACAGCTAAACCCATACTAGCACAGAAGTTCAGCAAACGCTTCCCATTCCCATTAGCTTCCATATCTTCCCCACATTTACCAATCACCCTTTCGTATCCTTCAGTTCTATTCCCAACTCTCGCATTGAAATCGCCCATTAGCACTATTCTATCCTTGCTGTTGACTCTGACGACGATGTCACTCAATGCTTCGTCAAACTCTTCCTCATCTGCACCCTCACGTGGTGAATACACGGACACAATTCTAGTCCTAATTCCTCCAACTGACAAATCTACCCACATCATTCGCTCATTTACGTGCCTAACAGAAACTATGTTGCGTGCAATGGTATTCCTGATAAAGAGCCCTACCCCAGATTCTGCCCTTCCCTTTCTAACACCCGTCAAGTACACTTTATAATCTCTTATCTCTTCCTCTTTATCTCCCCTTACCCGAATATCACTTACTCCTAGCACATCCAGATGCATCCTCTTTGCTGACTCAGCCAGTTCTACCTTCTTTCTTTCATAAGCCCCATTAATATTGATAGCTCCCCATCGAATTCCATTTCGTTCGCAAAGTTGTTTCCAAGGAGTCCCTCGTCTGTCAAATGGGAGTGGGACTCCATTACTCCCATAGGTCCGAGGCTTGCTTAAAATGTTCTGAGCTCGGTAAAATCATGAAGCAGGATGCTACCCTACTTGCACATAGTCCAAGTGAGGATCTCTCCTCTAACGGGTTATGGACCACCGGTGGATTGTATAGTCCTAGCCGCCTGAGCACAAGGAGGGCCAGGACTCAGAATATGTCCGAGATGCCCACTCTCATTCCATAGCAACTGGTATCCCGACTCTCAGGACCACTTACTAGGCCACTCAGCCGTTGCCCATGGTTCACGAACTCGGACGTGACAACAGTAACCCACAAACATGAACCATCCAACCTTATAATAATAATAATAATAATAATAATAAGAAGAAGAAGAAGAAGAAGAAGAATGTTCTGGACCGTCATCAAAATGTGCGGACCGCTGTGGAAATGGGTCGTGGCCAGGTAATGACTACGAGTGCAGTCCGGCCGTGGGCTCAGTACCGCCACGGCACCCAACACGACACCATGCCGGATCTCCTCAAAGATTTGATCCATATTAAAAATGCTTATGGGAAAAGGTGGCAAAGATTTAGCGACCCAACTGACCGGGCGAAATACCTGGACCTAACCCGAGGAGTACGAATCAATTGCTGGAAAAAAAAAAAAAGATTGAAAAATTGGAGGAACTTTGCTGTAATCTCTCAGAAAACTAGTCAGATCGCGAATTTTGGCCGATTCTCTCAGAAAACGACTCAGATCGCGAATTTCGGCTGATTAAATATAAAATTAGCTGATGTACCCGTGCTTCGCTACGAAATTCTACATTGTATCCAGAATTCTAATTTAGGTAGTTTACACGTTGTGAGCAAGATTTTAAATTGCATAGCTCTTAATGTTAACCTAGAAACGCGACGGTGAAGTCACCAAACGTCTTTTCTCATATGAATACTGAGTTAGAGAATTTTCATTGTAATGTTAGGCCCGCTTACCTGCCATCTGTCACAATCAGGTTGGGGAGTTTTCATCGGAATGGCAGACACTCACTCACCACCTGCCTTTTTACGTCCTCGGAAAGACCGTCTTAGTGGTTTCCCTAACTGAAATGAACATAGGTCATTACAGTGACGTCAGTAGGAATGGCGCGATTAAAAGCAATTCATTCATATGAAATACTCGATCAAATGAATAACTACACATTTTCTCACGTTCAACGAACATTATAACGCTGCCAATTCCAGAGCTGGAATGTCCAAGCCGCAGACAGCCGTGTTCCCTGAACACTCTTCGTCTTTTTTCGTCGGGGGTCTAATAGTGGAGAGTCCCAGGGAGAAAACTATGCCCTTTTACTAATCTGTTTCCTATGAATACCCGATGAGTCCGACAATCTCATTTCACTACATTGGTGGCGGAAAAATCGATCTGACTTACAGGCAAATTTTTCCTCCATGTCAGAGGAGAAACCCCCTCTTCACTGCTAATTTGGAATAAAATGAATGTAGAATTTAATAAAAGTCAAGAGGAAGAATTTTTCTTAAGAAACGGCTCTTTTCAGGGTTGAATTTTGAGGTATTTAGTGAATTGTGGTGCTATAATTTGGAATAGGCCTAAATTGTAATTCTAGGCCAGGTCATAGGCCCTAGTACTACTACGGGTACTAAGTGAGCTTCTGCCTTAAGTGTACACACTGCTTATTCAAAACAGCGCGTCAGAATAGGGATCGAATAGTCGGAATACTATGATGAACCAGTGTGTTACGTACCAGCAGTATCAGAAAACGTATGAACCAGAGGAATGACATGCCAAAGAAGAAAAAATTTCCTCACTCCCCAGCTATTTCCCGCCAATATTCAGTCAGGATGTTATACTCGGTACGCAGCAGTAATCACATCTACCGGAGTTAACTGCGAGCATAAGGGACAAAGAACATCACAACAAACAATGGTCAATGTAATATTGTTGTTGATCAATGTTATGCGCTTTCGATATTGTACGTCTTCACATTTAGTTTTCTTCCGACTTTGAAATACAATTCTTATCATAGTGGATATGGTTAAACTGAATAAAACATAAACGATCGGAAAATATATTCACTATACCTTTTGTTATGTAGTACTTTCCAATAGGAGCAATGACATTGGTATTTAAAAATTAAATTTTACGCGCCTTCCCTTTAACTACAATTTCATCCAGGGTGAATAAATTGTTTATAGCTTAGACTGTATTATCGTATTCCCAGACTCTATATACCAATTTTCATTCAATTCTGTTTACCCATTTTATAGTGGCTCGGCGTTGATGTGGACTTGGCAATATACAAATTCATGAATATCTCTGCTCTCATAGCCGGTACGGTAAAAATGTATAAGTCATAAATGATCGGATATTTAAGTCTATATAACTTTAGTCATGTTGTATTTATCGACAGAACCACTAATAAATAAATATTTGAGAATTAAATTTTAGGCCTTCCCCTAAACTACCATTTCCCTCAGCGCGAATAAAATGATTTACAGCCTAGATTATAGTGGCTCATCCCCCGACTTTACATATCGATTTTCATTAAATTATCTTCAGTCCTTTTTTTGTGATGCGTGTGCATGCATACATACATAACATACAGACAGACAGACAGACAGACAGACAGACAGACAGACAGACAGACAGACAGACAGACAGGCAGGCAGGCAGGCAGGCAGGCAGGCAGGCAGGCAGACATTACGAAAAGTAAAAAGTGCATTTTCTTGTTACTGTGGACATAATCGATACAGAAATACCATTATTTTCAAATTCTGAACAATGTACAGACAAAACTCTTATGTATAGACTTTAAGCATTCAATTATAAATTTCAGTATAATACCGTAGCGAAGCACGGGTATCTTGCTAGTTAATCTTAAAAAAGCGATAACTTTTAATAGCTCCTCTGTAAGAGGAACAGAATGGTTATTCCCTGCAGTGTTTCGTGAATGTCATCCAAGAAACTGAGATGTTCGCCACTAATATACTGTATCAATTTTCTTGTGTCGTTGATCTTTTTATTATTAATGGGAAGTCCTTCATTACAGGCTTGAAAGTCGAGTAGTGTCGGTAAAGTGGGACGGAGTCCTGTCGGCTTAGACATAGCAAATATTTCCGACATTTCAGGAAGGCTGTGGTTCCTCTTAGACTACTGTTAGAAATCAGGGTACTGCACAATCATATTGCCATTCATTGCACACAGAATATATTATGGAAATATATTATGTCCTTTCTAGTTATGATTTTTCCAAAATACTGATTTTTTCGCGTGGATCAATGCGTCTACATTTCAACTACAGGAATATGAGAAACGTGCATTTGAAAAAAAAAAAGTAGACATATGTCCTTTCCCAAATGACCGATTCGTATGGTTCGCAAGAATGATATAAACTATATGATACTGTCGTATTTGCAAGGAGAGACTAGCGATAAGCAATGGTAAAGATCGATGATGATGATGATGATGATGATTATGATGATGATGATGATGATGATTGTTTAAAGGGGTCTAACAGATAGATCATTGGCCCTTGATGGCATGAAATGAAACGAAATGTAATGACAATTTAAAAGTCCAAAACTCATCCACTGACCAGAATTCAAAACGTGATGATGAATAACGAATCGATGAATATGAATTAAAAATAATAATTGGATATAGCGCGCAATATTGAAAGTTAAAAATAGTTCCATAATCCGTTGATTATTTTTAAAGAGACGATTAACAATGATTATGAACTTAAATCAGTCCGTGGATTCGACCCGCAACGCCCTGCCTTCTTAGAAATTATCTTAAAACATTAGTATATACTGACGAAAGGGCCGCTTACAAAGCACAATCCTGAATCGATGATGCTTGTTGTCTAAAAGGGTCTAAAATCCAGGTCATCGGCCCTCATAATGGTACTTATCGCTAGGAAAGTTAGAATCATGGAACATCTCATGTAGCGGTACCAGCCATGAATAACGTAGGTTTACGGTGTTCCAGATATTGTTGTACTACTCACACGTAATAAAATTCGCACAGGTGACGCAGACCTATGGTGTTTGTCACATTATGACGCCACCTACAGGCAGCGCAAACCCATGGACACATCAGCGCTCATATGACAGTTTGTTGGAGAGGGGGGGGGGGGTCAGACCTAGGGGAACGTAGTATTTTTAATATCTTGGAAGATAAATGGCGACTTGTATTCTGTGGTAGAATAACCCATGGTATCCCCTGCCTGTTGGTGGGGAACGGTACCACCGCTTCTACGTAATACTGCCCTTTAAATCATTTTCTTGAAAGGAAAACACCTGACTAGACTAGTTTTTTTTTCTTTCCCTGAGAGCTAGAGGGGGGGGGGGCACCTTACCCCCGGGTATGGGCGCCCATGCATGCGGATCCTCACATAAGTGTACTAAACACAGGGACACGAACTATCCCGCAGTGTTAACTTCATACTGGGTACTAATCGCAGGCAACGAAGACATACGGTGTCACTCGTATAGTGGTATACTAAACACGGGCAACGCCCAGATCCGTAGTGTTTCTCGTAATGGCACTAATCACAGGCAACTTAAACCCGTGGTGTTCCGCATATAGTGGTACTAATCACGGGTACTGTAAAACCCATACTGATTCATCCACTGTTGCTACTAATCACAAACCTCCACGAACCTACTACGATGGCGTAGCAGGGGGAGAGGTGATACTCCCACGTGGCGCGTCCCAGGTGGCGGATAGGGGGGTCCTAACCGGCTTGCCGGCGGACTTGAGGGAAATAAAATACCTCTCGCGGACCAAACACACTTCCCCCTGCGGGTGGGGGACGCACATGTAGAATACACCCGCGGTATCCCCTGCCTGTCGTAAGAGGCGACTAAAAGGGGCGACCAAGGGCTGACTGAATTAGAACCATGAAACTAATTTTGAATCGTACCATCACGCGGGGAACACCATAGGTTGCCTGTACTTGCGAGTAGTACCACTAAATTCGGTACGAAATAGGTTTGTGATTAGTAGCAGTAAAAGCCTGGCCTGGTGGATTCCAGTACCCGTGCGTCGTACCCATGTGTGCAACACTGTGGGTCTGGGCGTAGCCTGTGAGTTGTACCACTATATGAGCAGCACCGTGGGTCTGCGTTGCCTATGATTAGTACCCACTATGTGAGGAACACCACGGGAATACCGGCGCCCGTGTTTAGTACACCTAGGTGGGGAACCTTCTCGGTTTGCGTTGACTCTGAGTTGGGCCATTGTGTGAGACACACCATAGGTCTGCGTTACTTGTACGTATTGCAATACTTGTGAGTAGTACCATCCTTTGTGGAACACCGTGAGTCTTCCGCTACTTCTGATTAATACCCCAACATGACACATACCATGGTTCTATTTTACTCGCGACATGTACCATTCTGTGGGGCCTTAGACGTGGATTTTGCACCCCCTTTAGACACCAAGCATCGTTGTGCTTTATAAATGGTTCCTTGGTCGGTAATAATGTTATTTTCGATCTGTATTGAGTCCGATCCACTGGTTTTTGTTTGTTTGTTTTGTGTTTTATTGAGTTCCTGTCCATCCATTCATTCTTCATGCCATATTTTATTTTTATTTTGGTCAGTGGATGCCTTTGCAATTTTTGTTCTTTCATTTCGTACCAATAGGGGCCGATGACCTTTGATGTTAGGCCCCTTAAAACAACAAGCATCATCATCATCAATCACAAACCTATTGTGTACACATAGTGGTACTACTCGCATGTAAAGGCGACCCATGGTGTTCCTCGCGTGATGGTACTAATTTCAAGTATTCTCATGGCTCTAATTCAATCACACCTTGGTCGTCCCTTTTAGTCGCCTCTTTACGACATGCAGGGGATACCGTGGGTGTATTCTTCGTCTGCGTTCCCCACCCGCGGGGGTTGTGTGTTTCGTCCGCGAGAGCTATTTTATTTAGCTCAAGTCCGCTGGCAAGCGGTTAGAACCCCCCCCCCCCCTCCGCCACCAGGGATGCGCCAAGTGGATGTATCAGCTCTCTCCCTGCTACGCCAGCGTAGTAGGTTCGTGGGGTAAAAGATCACTCAGCTGTTCAAACTTATGCCGTAATCCGCACTCCTTATCGTATTGTTTCTTACGATATTTTACCATGGTAAGAACTGTCGATTCGACCCGTCTCACCAGCTTCATTCTGCTCTCCTGTATTGTTAGTGAAATGTAACGTACGATAGTTTAACCCTCACGTCCAGGTATAGAGTTGTAATTTACGTTTGTTATTTATTTGAAAGGGTCAACTACTGTACTTTGGAGACAATCTGGGTTGCCACAAGAACAAGGTTTACCACAAAACTAAAAATTGTAAACTAAAACATAATCACATTAGGGTAACACTAATAATTAATTAATGTTATTGTATTTACGTCCCACTAACTACTCTTTTACGGCTTTTGGAGACGCCGAGGTGCCGCAATTTAGTCCCGCAGGAGTTCTTTTGCGTGCCAGTAAATCTACTGCACGAGGCTGACGTACTTGAGCACATTCAAATACCACCGGACTGAGCCAGGATCGAACCTGCCAGCGCCTCAACTCTCTGAGCCATTCAGCCCGGAAAGTATAACAATGAAAGTGTTTCTAAAATATCGATCAACGGCACACTAATCTGCAAATATTCACTTCAAGGATTTAACACAATTTCCAAATGTAAACATTCAACAAAGTACCCAAAACAGAGCTGGGTACTGCAGCTAGTGAAACCAAAACTAAACCCCACGACACAACAGCGCGGAAGAGCCAGGGCCTACTAAGCGGCCGCTGCTCAGCCTGAAGGCCTGCAGTTTACGATGTGTCGTGTGGCCGGCACGACGAATCCTCTCGACCGTTAGTCTTGGCCTTCTAAACCGGAGTTTCTATCTCACCGTCAGATAGCTCCTCAATTGTAGTCAGGCTGAGTGGACATCGAATCAGCCCTCAGATCCGGGTAAAAATTCCTGATGTGGTCGGGAAACGAACCAGGGCCCTCCGGGCAAGAGGCGAACATGTTACCGCTACACCGTTGGGCCGGCACTGCAGCTATTCATAATAAAATATTAATAATAATAATGGAAATAATTTTATATGATGCCTGCTAATGTTACTTTATTGAAGTGTCAGAATATTTTGTATAGGCCCAGCTCTTTTACGTGCCCGTAATTCTAACAACATAAGGTTTTCTTATTTGAGCATCTCCAAACACCACTGGACTGAGCTGTGTTGAAACCCACCAGACTTGAGTTCAGAGGGCCAGTGCTCTACTGTTTGACCACTCAGCCCATTCAATGAAATGTGAAATGTCGTATGGCTTTTAGTGCCGGGATATCCCAGGACGGGTTCGGCTCACGAAGTGCAGGTCTTTCTATTTGACACCCGTAGGTGACCTGCGCGTCGTGATGAGGATGAAATGATGATGAAGACAACACATACACCCAGCCCCCGTGCCATTGGAATTAACCAATTAAGGTTAAAATCCCCGACCCGGCCGGGAATCGAACCCGGGACCCTCTGAACCGAAGGCCAGTACGCTGACCGTTCAGCCAACGAGTCGGACTTAGCCCATTCAATGACGGACTAGTACAAAAAGATTTTCGGCGACGCTGCAATAGGAATCCGCGGAATTCGTTATGTTAATAAAATATAAAAGCACATAATATTACCTTCAGGTTCGAACCCATCTTCTCCTGAGTGTAAGTATACAGAAACAAACCTCGAACCATACAACCATCTAGATCGGTACCATACTGGTTTAATTTAAAAGTATATCCTAAGGTCACCCCAAATATTTCTGGGACCACTAGTTCCCATGTGTTATGAAATCATAGCAAGATTAGTAGACCCGTCAGATTGTCGAATTGTAGATGGTTGGTTACTGTGACGTAATATAGAATTGCCACTCTGTCATGGCTGTTCTGGTCCGGCTCGCTTTATAGACCTCTAGGCAGTGGCGGCTCGTTTGGGAGGCGCTACGGCGCGCGCCCCCCACGGGGTTCCATTAAATTTGGGAATTTTAATCTTAAATGTTAACAAGGGAAATATTTTATATTTTACTATAAGATTCTAATCAAGGGCGCGAGTTGTACTGTACTGCGGCCCGATACGCTGCTGGCCCTGCGCAGGAGGGCGCTCTCTCATAGCGGACCAAATACTCCGAGTCTCGCTTGACTGGCCTTGAGGGAGCCAATCAGAGCCAGAGTGGAGATGTGCTGTTCTAGCGGAGATTCCGGCGCGTTTCTGCCGCGGCCTGTCGTTGTAGCCAACCTACCCGAAACATTGGTGATTTTATTTCTATTTAACAGGGGTCAGTTTGTGCCATTTCTCTCCTAAAAATAGGAACTACTTTACTCAGGCACTTACGTGAGTTAAATGTGTCGGTATATGTTTAAAATAGTCTTGTAATTTTTAGGACTATTAAATAACGAAACGAGTAAGGAGCGTAACTAGTCTCCTCGCACTTGACTCATGTTGGCCATACTCACTGGAGAGCGCGATGTTTAGCTTTGTGTTGATGAATGATCTTGTGAGGTGACTGTGAAAAGGAAGGTTGTGATATATATGTAGGCGTAGTGTTATGTTTGCACTTCGTACGGTATGATTACCGTCGAACATATTAAAGAACTAATGTTTTCTTCACTTTCTATCGAGTAGAAAGTCGAACTGAAGGAGTGTGGTAGACTTCTTGTTGAAAAATCGGAGACCAAGAAAAATGACACTGAAAATAGGGCTTTCCACAGACAAATTAATTCTCGTGACTATATAACAAACCGAGCTCGATACTGCAGTCGCTTAAGTGCGGCCAGTATCCAGTATTCGGGAGATAGTAGGTTCGAACCCCACTGTCGGCAGCCCTGAAATGGTCTTCCGTGGTTTCCCATTTTCACACCAGGCAGGTAATTAACAGGCAGATAATAATAATAATAATAATAATAATAATAATAATAATAATAATAATAATCATCATCATCATAATCAAAACAATTGCATATGCATTGCGCCGTATAGTGTTCGAAGTGTGTATCTTGATAACATGGTTTGAAGAACTTGTACCGTAATTAAGGCCACGGCCGCTTCCTTCCCACTCCTTGCCCCTTCCTGTCCCATCGTTGCCGTAAGACCTATCTGTGTCGGTGCGACGTAAAACAACTAGCAAAAAAAAAAAAAAAAAAAAAAAAAAAAAAAAAAAAAAAAAAAAAAAACTATATAACAAGAACCCGCGGATATGTGGAAGTGATATCTCAGAAACCTTTTACTGCTTTCCTTGCCTGCTATTCTCCCGTTCTAGGAAAGGAGATAAATGGATCACCACAGGGTTGATATCAATAGTACCATGGACTTTGAAATGCTTGGTAAAGTCAATGTCGTGTCTTGTTTAAGTGATCACTACAGTGAAACTATTCGTAAACATTATTCGATAGTGGACAAGAACAGGCAGATAATAATAATAATAATAATAATAATAATAATAATAATAATAATAATAATAATAATAATAATAATAAAATAATAATAATAATAATAATAATAATAATAATAATAATAATAATAATAATAATCTTAATACGTAGACTTTCACGACCACTAAATGACATTATGATAATTATTTGGGGATATTAGGTCGTGTAATAATAAATAAATACCAGCTGACGCGTTTCAATCCTGCGACCAGGATCGTCTTCACAGCAACAACAAAGCAAAATGGCTACGGTCTCTCCATAGTAAACAGACTGAAGATAGAGAGACCCTGTTAGAAATGTAGTTCATTCCAGGGCCTCCAGAGTCACGGAGAAAGATGTTGACGAGTTAACTATGGAGGGTAGCCATGATCTACTCAGTATATAGCCGTCACCTTTGTTAAAATTATTCGGGCGTTTAGCAATTTCTATCGCCTCACGAATGATTCTCTGAATAAAATATTTCTCTTTACAAATGACAGAAGTTGCATCAAAAATTATTTGATGGTCATTATGTATGGCATGTTCTGCCACAGCAGACTTCTCTGGTGATATTCTAGTCAGTTTTGATGTTGTGTCTCTGTTCACTAGGGTTCCAATCATAGACACCTTGTCTCTGTTGGATAAAATCTTTCCTGGTGACATTGTTAATCTGTTTCACCTTGTCCTCACTACCACATATTTCAGTTTTCATGGTACAATATACGAACAAATAGATGGTGTTGCCATGGGATCGCCATTGGCACCAGTCATCGCTAATTTCTATATGCAAGATTTTGAAGAGCGTTGTCTTCAATCTTGCACGCTCAAGCCGTCCATCTGGTTGAGATTTGTCGATGACACATTTGTTATCTGGCCCCATGGTGAACACGAATTATCTATATTTTTGGATCACTTGAACAGCATACATCCAAACATTAAATTTACCATGGAGACTGAACGTGGAGGATGTTTGCCGTTCTTGGATGTTTTGGTTTCTAAGAAATCAGATGGAACTTTAGGTCATTCGGTTTACCGTAAACCTACGCATACTAATAGATACCTTCATGGGTCCTCTCATCACCATCCTTGCCAAAAGCGTGCTATGCTTAACACTCTTATCAGCCGAGCAAGGGATGTTTGTGAGGAGGATAAATTAAACGGTGAACTTGAGTTCCTATCCAGAACATTTCTGAGCAATGGCTATTCAGGGAAACAGATTGACGAAGTGCTACATCCTAAGCCAAAAGGCAGATTTTCACGTGATTCTCGTCCTTTGCGTCTGGCCTTCTTGCCATACGTGCAATCTGTCACGGATAGGATTGGCAATATTCTCAGAAAGCACAATATCAAGACCATATTTAAGCCTAATATCACCATAGGCAATTGTTTGCGATTTGTCAAAGATCCTATTGGTTTAAACTGCGCTGGAATATATATGATTCCTTGCTCCTGTGGATCGGTTTATGTCGGCCAAACATGTAGGAAAGTAGCAACAAGGGTTAAAGAACATCGCAGGCACTTACGTCTTTGCCAGCCAGAGAAGTCTTTTTTTTTTTTTGCTAGGGGCTTTACGTCGCACCGACACAGATAGGTCTTATGGCGACGATGGGATAGGAAAGGCCTAGGAGTTGGAAGGAAGCGGCCGTGGCCTTAATTAAGGTACAGCCCCAGCATTTGCCTGGTGTGAAAATGGGAAACCACGGAAAACCATCTTCAGGGCTGCCGATAGTGGGATTCGAACCTACTATCTCCCGGATGCAAGCTCACAGCCGCGCGCCTCTACGCGCACGGCCAACTCGCCCGGTCCAGAGAAGTCTGCTGTGGCAGAACATGCCATACATAATGACTATCAAATAATTTTTGATGCAACTTCTGTGATTTGTAAAGAGAAACATTTTATTCCCAGAATCATTCATGAGGCGATAGAAATTGCTAAACGCCCGAATAATTTTAGCAAAGGTGACGGCTATATACTGAGTAGATCATGGCTACCCTCCATAGTTAACTCGTCAACATCTTTCTCCGTGACTCTGGAGGCCCTGGAATGAACTACATTTCTAACAGGGTCTCTCTATCTTGAGTCTGTTTACTATGGAGAGACCGTAGCCATTTTGCTTTGTTGTTGCTCTGGAGACGATCCTGGTCGCAGGATTGAAACGCGTCAGCTGGTATTTATTTTTTATTACACGACCTAATATCCCCAAATAATAATAATAATAATAATAATAATAATAATAATAATAATAATAATAATAATAATAATAATAATAATAATAATAATCAACATCATAATCAAAACAATTGCATATGCATTGCGCCGTATAGTGTTCGAAGTGTGTATCTTGATAACATGGTTTGAAGAACTTGAGATATTTGTGGAATTATGAAAGTAAGGCGCGCCCCCCACTGCTGATATCCACGAGCCGCCACTGCCTCTAGGGTATCTACTTCTAAACGAAATCAAGTGGGTGTATTTCACCGAAATCTGATGATGATCGTGCAATGAGAGGTTTCTTTCCAAGTTTGTTTTCTGCAATATTTATGGAAATATACTCAAGCTCATTTGAAGTGCACGGGGATTCTTTGAACTTTTCGTGAAACTTGAAAGTCCCCAATTCTTGTCCGCCGCGACCTAGAATGAACAGTGTAAACAACCGCTCGGCTTGGGGAACTCCGAGATGGAAATCAAGTTCATGAGGTAAGTGATTAAATATTGAAGAAGGAGCTGGGCTACTGTTGCGTCACGTTGTTGACATAATCACGGCTCAGCTGAGCTCACTCCCAGCTTGATGAAAGGCCGTTTGTATGGCCTTGTGATGTTGTTCTGAAAACAAAGAGACGTGGCCAAATCATTTATCATTTTTTTTTTAAAGTTTGTTGGAAGTCGTAATGTTCAGTGTTCCCTTGTAAGTGAGATAATACCTTGGTTAATTTCACGTGTAACATTTAGACCAAAAAGAGAATATCGTAAAGACATAAAAGAGCAAAGCCATCTCCATACAGGCCATGAAGGCCCTCGAGGGAGTGGAAGGTATAGGATTCCACCGCCCGTAACCTCAGTACTACGTGGGATAGAGTGGATAACACTGTGCCGGCCGCCTTCACACGCATTTTGAGTTTAGGCCCAGTGACCTTCAGGGCCATGTGCCTTCCAACAAGTGGAAAATCTCGACTGGAAGCTTTCCAGTTACCGTCGGTCAAACAAACTTATCTTTCCGGTAGAACGATGTACGGTTTACGTCTCGGCTAGACAGACCCTATGTCTTCTATATTATGCAGTAACATTTACACAAATTGTTTCGTTATAGTCCACAGATTCTCACTATTTGCTCGATCAAATCCTTTTTCAAAATCATTTTATCCATTATCCATCCCCAGGTTGTATTTTTTCATTTTTCTATAATTTGAACGAGTATGATACCATTATAGGCACTGGACCATACTTTTCTAAAAACATTTTGTTCATCAGATAAAGTAGCATAAGTTTTTTGTCGGTAATTTTAGATCACTCATTTTAGGCTGTATTGAAGACGTATACCGCTAAGAGATTCACACTTTATGATGATGATGATGATGATGATTGTTCTTTAAAGGGGCCTAACAGCTAGGTCATCGGCCCCTAATGTTCCAACGAAATGATACGATAATTAAAACTATAATCTGAAACGATTTCTGATGAAGAAATTACCACGAATCCAAAACAATCAGTGTATTCAATTTACAAAAACTTATTTTTTGAGATGATACTTGTTGTCTAAAGGGGTTGAAAATCCAGGTCATCGGTCTCTCATAACACTACTAGTCACTGGGAAAGCAGATCCATGGCATTCCCCCTATAAAGGTACAAATCACAGATAACGTAGACTGATGGTATTCCTGGCGTGGTGGTAATAATCACAGGAAATGCAGACCCATGGTATGGCACACATAATGGCACCACTCACAGGTAACACAAACTCACGGTGTTTTTCACAGAAAGGTACTACTCACAAACAAGACAAACCCATGGTGTTCCTCACATTGTAGTATTAATAATAATTTCGTGTGGCTATTTCTAGCCGAGTGCAGCCCTGGTAAGGCAGACCCTCCGATGAGGGTGGGCGGCATCTGCCATATATAGGTAACTGCGTGTTATTGTGGTGGAGGATAGTGTTATGTGTGGTGTGTGAATTGCAAGGATATTGCGGACAGCACAAACACCTAGCCCTCCCCGGGCCATTGGTATGAACCAATGAAGGTTAAAATCCACGACCCGGCCGGGAATCGAACCCGGACCCTCGGAACTGAAGGCCAGTACGCTGACCATTCAGCCAACGAGTCGGACATTGTAGTACTAATCACAAACGACGTATCGTACCAGAATATAACCTTATGATTATCCTCGACCAGTTAGTTACGGAGAGTTTATTATGTCTATCACAGAGCAAACAGAGTGCTGACCTGGAGCGAGTTGCAGAGAGAGGTCCTAACTACAATGGATTCAAAATTCATTGAACTGAATTTTATTCAAATAGATTCATTTTATACTAGGGCGCCAGTGCTCCTCCGGAGCATTATTTCGGGGTATTAGAATTAACAAATAACGATATTATGTAGCAGTGAATAACATTTATTTCACAATACTTCCTTCCAGCCAATGTTTGCTGTGAGTCGATCCTTAGGCTTCATTTCTAATTTTACATTTTTAAATTATTTTCCTCGGGATAAGGCAACATATAATTGTCCGTGATTAAATGCAGGATCAGGCATATAGATTCCAACACGATGAAGCGCTTGACCCTGCGCTTTGTTGATTTAATACAAAATGCTAATATAATAGGAAATACCAGTCGTTTAAAAGAGAAGGGCATTGTAGTGTCAGATGGTGATAAATCTACGCGAGGTAGCAGTATTCGCTCCCCACTATTCACACGAGTTAGAACCTCTAAAGCGTACATACTTCTATTAGCCACGTCCAGTTCATTAATCCCTTATCATTGTAATTCCTAAGGAGCATTACAATTTATTTCAAGTCAGCACATGGAGAGGAAGACCACTTACCTCAAGGCTGTTAAAAAATTCGGTGGGAAACTGGAAAACTTCACTATCTTCTTCAGTTATCAATGTATTCACAATCGTGTAAGATCCTGAAGTTCCTGGCTGTAGAACTGAAACTATCCTATTCATGTCATGGCAATGTTCATTTTTCGGCGCAAGAAATGCAGTCGCGGTGAGATTGAAGCTGTGATGAGAGGATTAAAAAAAAATGTTTGCCATAAATTTCAGTGACGATGTCCATATTTAAAATTATCGAAGGAGGCAAGTCGATTGAGTTCTCATCATTAGAAGGGTATTCACCATTGCAGATTTTCAAGAGAAAGTCTGCAAATTCACATTCATCCGCCTTAGCTCGCATATTTTTCTGAAGCTTGAAAATTTTGAAAACCTAATTGAATTTTGTACTATAGCAGCTCTTGATGCATGAGGAACAACCGGTAATAATTGTCGGAAATCTCCTCGTAATATGATATTTTTTCCACTGAAAGGTCCGGTTTATACACATGAAAGAATGTTTGTTTGCCAAGGGTGCATCATCCCAAATGATGATCTTAACAGAACGAATAATAGTAGCCTATTTGTCATTCATATTCAAAACTGATAGAGAAAGTTCATGCAAATTTAGAGGTAATTTTTATCAGCTGTGAACTGTACGACCATGAGGAAGCAACATGGCACCAATTCCGGTCGACGCTAAAGAAATGACTTGTATTCCTAACTTAATACAACTTTGGATTATTTTTTTGCTATAGGTTTTACGTCGCACCGACACAGATAGGTCTTGACGACGATGAGACAAGAAAGGGCTAGGACTGGGAAGGAAGCGGCCATGGCCTTAATTAAGGTACAGCCCCAGCGTTTGTCTTGTGTAAAAATGGGAAAGCACGGAAAACCATCTTCAGGGCTGGGTTCGAACCCACTATCTCCCGAATACTGGATACTGGCCGCACTTAAGCGTCTTTAGCTATCGACCTCTGTCAACTTTGGATTAAACTCCGATACATGAAAGGCTTTCCAGTACCGTCTATTACATCCAAAAAGTATGCCTTGCAGTCACTTGTAAATGCATCATTATTCAGGAGTCACTGAAGAATTTCGTCAATAACAACCCTTTGTCCTTCATTTGCTGTAGCCCTCATCTGTGTTAGTTCCCCAAGTTGGATTTTCCCTAGTTTCCTCTTCATTTTGAGGGGCATCCTCAATGGTAGGTAAATCGAAAGATGAAAGAGAAAAACAGCGTAATTTTAGTGTACTGAAAATGTCTTGCGCTGTCTACGGTGTGTGCGATTTAAGAAAAGCTTCGGACATAGCCTCTCTGAATCATTTGACGGCGACTGAAATATACATATGTAGGCAAATTACTGTCGAAGCTGATATGGCATTTGAAAGGATGAGGCCTCTTCTAGACTACGTTGCCTTTCAATATCGTCCAATACTAACCCTAGTAATGTGCCAGCTGCTTTGAAAGTATGGTACGTTGCATTTTTATAAGTCCTGAAATATTCGAAACAGGTGGCTTCTACCACACGTAGCAATAATATACGTACATAACGTCGTTCCAAATAAGTAGGTGAAACATTGTACATTCGACCTATATTTTATGATTATGCCATTCATTGTTACTCCATACATAGTGAACTGGGGTTTCACATTAAATGTACGGACTTCTTGTCGCAAGATTGCTGTTCAATTTGAACCATGCAACTAAATGTGTCGTACGTACAGTAACTCGGCTTGGATCAATGCTTCCTCAGGAATATCATTCTTGAATTAAACCTTCTGAGGGTCAAGCACTGGCAATAGGACAACAGTATGCGACTAAAGTGCATAGCATATGCAAACATTCTCCAAGCAGCTTCACTTGGCAAAACGTATCTAGCATTCAAGAATACATTAATTTCATCATGAACAAGGGTATCATCTTCGACAGTACTTATATATTACAACAATCATGATCTTCACAGGCATACTTATCCACATATTTGGTTTATAGCACACTTGAAGAGATCTCTACTGTGATATGAGCACGGAAATAAAGCAAAAGGTGATAATGCTTGTTGTTTTAAGGGGCCTAACACCGAAGGTCATCGGCCCCTAAAGCAAAAGGAATGGATTGTAAGGAACAATGGAATGAATGGTTACTTCGACATACTCTCAATGAATACGTTTAGTTATGATTCTACCATTATCTCTCAGTCGGTAAAGGGGATAACATTTGATATTATTGTTTTGTCCTCATTGAACGATTTGGGAAAATCCTTTTTAGATTTACCATCTTGCATACCCACTACGGAAGGATTTATATGACAGCATAGTGTCTATGCACCGTATGAGCTTTCACAATTTCATGGAGTTCTTCATTTGAAGGATCAGGAATTTCAGCTGATACACCTTTATCTACAGTATGTCCTCTGTGTTTCTAAATTTCGAATTATCACCTAATGTAAGTAAGAAATCACTGTGTGGCAGCTCTCGTTTTCGAAATGTCACAGTGTACAAAAACGCTTTAACTATTCCTAAGAATTCCATTTATAAATTAGTTGTATTAATTCTTGTACCTTAGCATGGAATACTCATATCACATTGTCATGTTGATTGTTTGGTGCTTCCACAGGATGAATACTGCTGGTTTGCAGATGAGTGTGACAAATAGATCAAGTTTTCTAACTTTCTAACTACTGCCTTGTGTCCTGGTAATTCTGCACCATATTCCTTGGACATCCAATGAACGAAGAAGACAGAACTACCATCCTACCTACTCTCAATTGTTTCTGTTCGCCTCTCGCATCTGCTAAACCAGCATATGCCTTTACAGCGAATTTAGTTTGTTCCCTCCGAATGTACTTCAGTCTATCCCCTTCAATATGACAGTAATAGTCAACAAAATATTGTTTAGTAAGTTTTCCAGCATTTACCACAGGACTGGAGGCACCAGCAGGACGACCTCCTCTCACTGCAATTCTATACTCTATAAAACATATTCTCGCATAGTAACAGTCTACCTTATTTTTGTCTAACGTACGCCCTGAATAAGCATATCTATATGACAACCAGGTTAACCACAGGACCAGATTAAACACAGTGGATCGCAATGCATACTATCACAATCTCTTTTCTGGAATCCACCATCTATTCCATATACTGTAATATGTCTATGAGGAGGTAGCACTCCATCATCTGTTTCGAACAAAGCAGCAATTTCAGAATTTATTGGATCATTACAACGTCGCTTAACTGCAGATGATTGATGGTAGAACCGCATGACAAAACTGAGTCGATCCGCGCTACGGCGCGAGTTCTTATTCGACAAAGTAAGAAGGCTTCATGGGAGAGATATGTGTCGTCCATGACTTCACATACTTCATCATCTCAAGTGTGGACTAAGCTTCGACTGATTTCGGGTATCCAAGGATCATCTTCTGTACCGGGAATTTCCATTGCAAGCTGTATCGCCACTGACCCTCTCGCGATTGCTAACCATCTAGCTAGTCATTTCGCGGATGTATGTGGCTCTGGGAATTACCATCCTGAATTCCTCGTTCTGAAGCGGGAGGCAGAACGCCATCACCTTAGTTTTGCCACCAAAGCTTCAGAGGACTACAACGTGCCCTTTACGGAATGGGAACTCCGCAGCGCCTTAGCGTCTCCTGGACCGGACAACATCCATAACCAGATATTGAAACACCTTAGTGATGATAGTCTACTATATATCCTTCGTGTGTTCAACCGAATCTGGATAGAGGGTGATTTTCCGTCTCGTGGCGAGAGGGCATAGTCATTCCTGTCCTCAGGCCTGACAAAGATCCTAAATATGCAGGAAGTTACAGACCGTTTTGTCTTACAAACTGCCTGTGTAAGCTATTTGAGAGGATGGTAAATCGCCGACTCGTGTGGTGTCTGGAGAAGCAAGGACTCTTGTCCGAGTACCAATGTGGTTTTCGAGCCGCTCGATCCACTACTGACCACTTGGCACGTCTGGAAAGCTCTATCCAGAATGCGTTACTCCGCAAACGGCACTTGGTAGCTATTTTCTTTGACTTAGAGAAGGCCTACGACACCACATGGCGATATGGTATCCTTTCATCAATGGAGATTCCGAGGTCACTTGCCGGTATTTATTGTGAATTTTTTGTACCTCCATCTATTCCGTGTCCGAGTAGGGAGGACATATTCGCAATACCATGTTCAGGAAAATGGAGTCTCACAGGGATTGGTTCTTAGTGTCACTCTGTTCGCGATTGCCATAAACGGTATTGTCGCTGCTGCTGGTACAGCAGTAATACCGTCGCTATATGTGGACGATTTTGCTCCGCACTATAGTTCCTGCAGTATGGTAGTCGCAGAGCGACAATTACAGCAAGCTATTAGGAGGGTGGAGCAGTGGACCTTAGAACATGCTTTCGGTTTTCTGCCGCAAAGACATGTGTTGTCCACTTTTGTCGTCAACGTACTCTTCACCCTCCTCCTGAACTTTATTTAGGAAGTGTAGCTATCCCTGTAGTTGACACTTACCGATTTCTTGGGCTCCTTTTCGATAGTAAATTATCGTGGAAGCCACATGTGCGGCAGCTAAAAGTGCAATGCACCAAGAGGCTTAATCTCTTGAAGATTCTTAGCGGCACTAATAGGGGAGCGGATCGCACAGTGCTCCTACGATTCTATAGGACACATATTTTATCCAGGTTAGACTACGGCAGTGCAGCATATGGCTCAGCAAGACCAAGCGTCCTTTCCAAGCTGAACAGCATCCAACACAGCGGGGTTCGGTTGGCGACGGGAGCTTTTCGAACAAGCCCCATAGCTTGCCTGCTCACAGAGTCTGGTGTGCCGCCTTTACATCTGAGGCGCCAACAAATGCTTCTTACCTGCGCTGCTCATTTGCGACAGATGCCACTTCATCCAAGCTATTCTTGCGTGTTCAACAATGTCAACCGTTTGCTGTACGCTGCTTATCCTCGAGCAACGCGGCCGGTTTTAATACGCTTGGATAGCAGTTACAGATTGTTTGACGTACCTTCGGCTCCTTGCCTTGTCAGAAAACCAAGTGGGGTACCTCCGTGTGTCGTTCGACGACCTGAAATAATCCTGGATCTGCACATTGCCCCGAAGGAATACACGGACCCTTCGATTTATTGGAGGCTCTACCTGTCCGTTGTTGGCCGCTATCCAGGTTCACACAATCTTGTATCGTATTTATTACCCAGCACAGAATAACATCATCCGCAAAAAGCCGTATCTATGATTCCACTTCGTTACTGATATCATTAGATATATATATAAGAAAACATAAAGGTCCAATAATACTGCCTTGAGGAATTCCCCTCTTAATTATTACAGGGTCAGATAAAGCTTCGTCTGCTCTAATACTCTGAGCTCTATATTCTACACATATAGCCATCCATTCAATCAAGCGTTTGTCTAGTCCAGTTGTACTCATTTTTCCCAATAGTCTCCCATGATACACCCTATCAAATGCCTTAGACAGGTCAATAGCGATACAATCCATTTTCCTCCTGAATTCAAGACATATACTATATCTTGATGGAATCCTACAAGTTGAACTTCAGTGGAGTAACCATTCCTAAAACCGAACTTCCTTCTATCCAACCGTGCAAACATGTCTAATAGAATCAGAAAGAATGCTTACCCAAAGCTTACATGCAATGCATGTCAAATTGACTGGCCTGTAATTTTCAGTCTACCACCATTTCCTTTATACACAGGGGCTACTATAATAATTCTCCATTGATTGGTATAGCTCCTTCATGCAAACTATAATCAAATAAGTACTTCAGATATGGTACTATATCCCAACCCACTGTCTTCAATATATCCCAGAAATCAATTCCAGCCGCTTTTGTATCTTATTGTAAATGTCGTTGTTGTTCTTTAGTATAAGTCACCTCCTCTAACTGGACATTATCGCTCTAACCAACAATCTTTACTTGCTACTGGCTGAATACTTCTGCCTTTTGAAGATCCTGGCACACACACTCCCTTTGTTCATGAACAATTCCTGGAATTACCTTCTTGGAACCTGTTTCTGCCTTAAAGTACTTGTACGTGCTCTTCTATTTTTCACTAAAATGTGTATCACTGCCAATTATGCTGCCATCACTTTATCCTTAGCTGACTTCTTTGCTAGATTCAATTTCCTAGTACCTTCAATTTCTTCTTCTCCTTCCATTAGGCATTTCTATCTCGGTTCCTTTCCAACCTGCACCTCCTTCTAGGTCTCTTTATTCCTCTGTTATAATATAGTGGGTCCTTATCATTCTTTGCCACCTTCAAAGGTACAAACCTGTTTTCACATCCTCAAAAATCGCTTTAAACCAGAGTCTGCTCACGTTTCTATTTACCGTTTTTCACCTTTATAGTTACTTTTATAACTACCTCATGCCTCTTTTATCAGCCATATGGTACTGCCAAATACTCCTACTTTTAGGACCTTCCTTTCTATCACATTTATTTTAGCTACAACGAAAAGAGCTTCGTGATCACTAATGCCATCTATTACTTCCGTTTCACTATAGCTCTCATCTGGTTTTAGCAGCACCACGTCCAGAATATTCTTCCCTCTAGTTGGTTCATTGGTTCAACCATTTTCTGAATCAGATGTCCTTCTCATATTAACTTATTTGCCAAATTTGGTCATGCTTCCTGACGTTCGCATTACCTTCCCAATTGGCATTTGGTAAATTCAGATCTCACGCTACAAACACTTTCCTTTCCATATCGTTACCCACATAGCTTACCAGATATTGTAATAGGTGTTGAATCATGGCTGAGAAATGATATGATGATTGCACAAATTTTCTGATGGAACTGTAGTGTTTATCGTAGGTATACGATAGGAATCAGCGTCAGCGCTACTCTTTCCCGGTCTGTACACTCCAAACACATCAACATGCATATTGTCTTTATAAATGAGCCTTGCATATAGAATTTCACGTTTCTTGTCTTTAACTTTTCCATAGGTTATAAATTCTTCTTTCACCAGAGTAAATACTCTCCCTCCTACCATTCCTATCCTATATCTACGATAAACACTACAGTTCCGTGAGAAAATTTCTGCAACCATCATCTCATTTTTCAGCCATGATTAAACACCTATTACAATAACTGGTGAGTATATATCTATTAAATTACTCAAATTTTATTCCTTTCTTTACAATACTTCTACAGTTTAACAGTAACATTCTTATGTCATCCCTTCTTGACTTCCCTTGTACCCTTATCACCGCTCCCTAGGCCACCCCGTTTGCCTGAATGTACCTCCCTCCCTATAACCCTTCTAAACATATTTCCTATCTTATACGTACCACTGTTGTTTAGGTGAAGGCCATCTGAGCGCAGATCCCTATTTTCTACCCACCCATTAGGATCTAGAAATCTTACTCCTAGTTTCCCACATACCCACTCCATAGTCACATTTAAATCCCCAAACCCCTTCCATTATTTCACTGATAACAATCTACGCTTGCTTAAACTTCATCCGTGCTGCCTTTACCAGATCCCACACATCCCCAACAATGCGGGTTCTTATACCTGCTTGTCTTACGTTGTTAGTAGCATCGTGAAACACTAAGACATTCTCTTTTTCCTCCTCCTTCTATTTTACTTTCCTCAACATCTGCCCCAACCTAATTCCTGGATTACACTCTACCCTCGTTCCCTTTCCTACACACACTTTCTCCTCAGGTCTAACAATGGAATCCCCCATGACCAGAGCCTCATCCCTACCCGCCTCATTTGATCCCGTCCCCTCCTACTCAGCCCTATATTTCCCGACAGCCACAAAAGCTACTTCCTCCTCTCTATTCTCCCTCGCATGACCCTGTTCGACCTGCCTTTTCCTATCCTCTACTCCCCATTTCCCTTTCCTACCCTTTCCTTCCTTCCTACTTCCACGCTTCTCAGCAACAGTTCCCTGATCCTCTGTTGTTCTACCTGCAGTGACACGTGCCGATTTCTCACAGACACGTGACCTGAAAATAATCCTGAATAGAGCGCTTAGCCTACAGTCTCCTTCCCTTTAAAACATTAGACCACCTGCCTTCTACAAATCGCTCCTTTCTTTCCCATCCCTCTTTCACACCTACATTGTTTGAGGGATGCATACCTTCTTTCCTGTCTTCTGAGAGAATCCTAATAATCTTCCTCAATCCCTCCAACTACTCCCCCATAGCCTACTCCTTAATGCCTGCCACACCCACAGTTCCTACACTTGCTCTCTTTAGCCAATCGTTACGGAATAATGAAAAGAAAAGGAAAAAGAAAATAACTTATTCTGTGCAAAATAAACATTAAAGGAAATAAGTATTGTCTAGGATAGAACACAAAGATCACATGACAATAACGTAATTAATGTAGGCTAGTACTACACTACAATACTACTTAGTTGTACTGAAGTTTTATCCTACAACACCCTTACAGGATCAAAACTTCCGTTAATTACTGAATACCGAAAGGAATACACAAGAATTACACAATTCTAAACTCTTTTTTTTTTTGCTAGGGGCTTTACGTCGCGCCGACACATATAGGTCTTATGGCGACGATGGATAGGAAAGGCCTAGGAGTTGGAAGGAAGCGGCCGTGGCCTTAATTAAGGTACAGCCCCAGCATTTGCCTGGTGTGAAAATGGGAAACCACGGAAAACCATCTTCAGGGCTGCCGATAGTGGGATTCGAACCTACTATCTTCCGGATGCAAGCTCACAGCCGCACGCCTCTACGCGCACGGCCAACTCGCCCGGTCAATTCTAAACTGCATGTAGGCCTATCCTAATTACTACAACAGAATTCCTGCAAAAGAGTTTCTACAGATACTTCCACTATACTACACAAATTATTTACAATAATGGAATAAGCACGCTCATTTCTAATAAGATACTACAATACTCTGCAATAATTTTAGAGTACGTTTAAACGTATCCTAACTACAATGTGTTATTGCTAAGAACAAACCGAAATGAAAAATTGCTAGTTTATAATTCGCAAGAACTACTCAAAGATTATCTACAAAGCTAAATGCGTAGACAGATTATTATTGGTGTTATTTTATCATACCTTACTCTAATAGACACACACACAATGATACACACGAATATATGAGGCAAGATACTATCTAACATACCGTATCTACACTACAATTCTGAACTGAAATGCGGTTATATGATTTTTATTGCGGGTGGATTACTGTAACCCTGATTTTAAAGAGGTAACTCAAGCATCATTCAGTGCCATAAGAACTATAAAAAGGAGTCAGATTTACTGATTAAGTCTGCACCAAAGTTAACATTTATCCTAATTCACTTGAACGTCAAAGGGTTTCTTTTGTTACAAGCCTGTTTCAGGAATCTACAGTTTCTGCCCTAAACAAGTATTATTATAAATGTACTGCATACTGCATTTTTTTGTTAGATTAATCCTAATGTGGTGGTCCATTGTTAATATTAAGCGGGCTCTCGCCCATGTTGTTAAGCGTAATAGTCTTCAAATGCCTTTCAAAAATCCCGAAGATAAAAGGTTGGCTTTTCTGAAGGTATTCCTCCAGTGGCTGTCCACATGGAAAGAGAATGGCGAAAATGAAACATACAATGCCTTATACGCAACAACCTACGTATTACGTGAGATTATTATTTATGCTCTACATACTGTGAACCCCTCTTATGTGCTAACGGCCAAATTTTAGAGTGACCAATTAGAATCCAGGTTTAGCCAATACCGCCAATTAACATGGGGAAACTATAATATATAAGTTTTTCAGGTAATGGTGGCCGAATTGAAAATAAGGTTAAAAAGCGTACTTGCCTACATTCAGCTAGGTACGGGGCAGTTACATTTTCGAAAGAAATAATAATGTCCTCTTCCGATACAAATTCAGAAAAAAGTAGTAGCGGCCTTTCGTCAATTACTCTTGACGATACCCTTTACAGTATTTTAGAAGACAAGTATACCGAAAACATACATTTTGATGAGTCAGGTTTTATTTAGGCCTGTGGTTACATTTCGTTCCAGCAATGCTCAAAAATAAAATGTGAAGAATGTTTGGCTTTGCTGAGAAATAAAGATAAAATAAATGACAGCTACTTCAATCAAACAATAGGGGTGGACTTTCAGTTTCTGCAGATTTTATTATATCAGTGTGTAAACATTTTGTTGGAATTACGCAAGCACTAATTTCTGATAATTTTGAGGAACAATTTTTAAAATGTAAATGTAACGATCAACGCCAAGTAATTCGGCATTTTAGTCTACTTGGCATTTTACCAGATATTGAATTGTCAGAAATTGCCGAGAAAACTTGTGCCTGTGGATGTAATGTTATGACAATAGTTACAAGTATTGTCTCAACAATGAGTAACATTTTGTTAAATAATTACAGGAAGTTGAGAACTGAACGGGTAACTTCTAATACTAATCACAAAAAACTATATATTCTTTGTTAGAGTACCTATGGTATTATGTTTCTGTAAAAATATCCAATAAAAATTGAGAGGAAATTGGTTCGTTAATCCATGTGCTCACCTCACCGTCCTTTCACTTTAATGCTGATAATAACAAATATTTTATTTCCTTATTTCAATTCCTTCCGCAGCGAATCAAACGCGTGCCATCAGTCAGCTGTCAGTGGCAATCCCAGGCTAGAGAAGTGCGGGGTTGCAAGGTCGAACGCCGCGGCCTTGTGTAAAGCCGGCCATGGCTGTATTGTGGATGTTGTGAAACAAATGGCAGTCATTTTACTGCACACGTTCCAACTGGGTGCGTTTGTAAATACGCCAAAGGTGCAGAACAGAAAATGTAATAACTTCTTAATTTAGACACATGTAGACATTCCACTTTTTAAAAGAGTTGCTTGTATGAAACAAAAAGTAATACTGTTCGGCGAAATACGTGTGCAGAAGTCAGACGTCTGTTTGGAGCTTCGGCTGCATTCTCACCAGATTCTCCACAGATTAAAATTATGTCTGTGCATTCGTCGTTGCTGAACAAACAAACCATTGCCGATATGCAGACAGCAAATGTAGTGCTGCTGTGCACTAGTACGTACACCAGCCCAGTACTATGCGGTCGTAAACGAGGTTTACTAATCAAAGGGGTTGCATTAGTCGGGTAGCGCTGACGCCGCTGAGGAACATGCTGCGAGCGACCGTCCGGTTGTTATCTCTTCATATTCTGATGTAACTAGCCTGCTGGGAGCAGTGTCATTGTAAAAATCAGTTCGTAGACATCCCATTCATCATTTGTTCATGCGGGACACTTGTGACTAGATAGTATGGCACTCGCGATCCGCCTGGTATATGTGTGAGTGTATATTTGAGAATTACATTTCAGGCCCTCCCCTAAACTACCATTTGTCTCAGCATTGTCTATATTTTAGTGTGTTATTCCCCGAATTAACACACCGATTTTCATGAAATTCACTTAAGCCGTTTCATCGTGATACGCGTACATACATACATACATACATACATACATGAATACATACATACATACATACAGACAGACAGACAGACAGACAGACAGACAGACAGATAGACAGACAGAAATGACGGAAAATGTAAAAAGTGTATTTCCTTGTTACTGTAGACACGACTGATACAGAAATAACTTTCTGAGCAATGGAGAGACAAATCTCTTATTTTATATATGTATATACACATATACATAGATGAATTTCAAACGAATTTTCTGTGAGATTAAAGTGCTTCGTCACCCTAGAGGAAGTATTAGGATATAATGCAAGGTACTGAAATTAAATGGAACATCGTAAAATTATATTCAAAATATATCTGTATTCTGGGGAACTTGACACTAAACCGAGGAATTAATTTCACATTCAAATAGCTGTAAAATCAACTGAGCATCATTAATAACCTTTCTATAATTTTATGTAGTCGTAAATTGCTAGCAGGGCCAATGACCTGCGATGTTAGGCCCCTTAAAACAACAAGCATCAAACTGCTAGCATGAGTGAGTTGTAACTAACAAACCAATACAAAACGGGGCACTGAGGCCATATTCATTTTTTCAGGAAATAAATCTCACATATTTTTCTTTCCCAGTCTACCTGGGTTAGTATCTCAAATAGGTTTTCCTATAACTAATTATTAGGTGATTAATTTCTTAAGGCCGATACGGATAGTGCTGGATATTTGCGGTCGTTGTGGTATACTTGTGCCCACTCACAGATATATTCCAGCAGTCGCAGGAGATATGCCCGCGAGAGAAGAATGTTGTTGTTTTCGAACCGAGCGAGCAAGAGCCCAGGCAGGTTAGCGGGCATACCCCGAGATTAAGCTAATGAAGCCCACCCCCTCCTGCAGGGACCGCAAATCTCGTATGACTGCTCGGGAATTTCTTTGAGTGGCCGCAAGTACATCTCAGTGACTGTATGTGTCCATGATTTTGTGGTGACCGCAAATGTCCGGTTCCCGTTCCGAGTCCTGATTTATGACCTAGAATGTATAGAAACATATTTTATACCCAGTTAGGATTTTGTTATGCTTGTTGCCATCCTCTGATGTTTGAGTACAATGGATTTTGTCTAGCAGTATATACTTCAATGAAATGTTGCTATGACGCATATATCGGTCCCATGTATAGCTGTGATAGTATGAAATTTACTAGTGTATTATTGTACCAGGAGATACACCTCAACCCCAAGCATTTAAATGAAGCACCTTGAAGAACGCTATCACACAATAGTTGAAACAATTTGTGCAAGAAGTTGGGACGTTGGTCAACAGATGTCACTACTGAAGTGATAGAGTAATGTGTTATTTTAAGGTTTTCTAAACTGACCGGATTTCTTTCGTTTTTTGGTGTATCGCAGTCTGCAACAGCTATTTTAAAAAGTTGGGACTTTTCTCCATAGATGTCTCTATTAAAAACCTGATGTCACGCAATCTGGTGCAAAGTGGAACAACTAGGAATTTAAAGAAATATTGTGCTTCTAGGTTTTCTGAACTGAATTTTCTTTGTTTTTGATACTTCAAGGTTTGCAACACGTCGTACTTATCCCGCCAACTTTGGATTCTGGCCAATTAAAAATGTTGTGTATTTATTTTTCTGCCAAAAATAGGCTCCTTGTAACGTTTTGACTGTCCAATAAAAATGAGGGGATGTGTCTGGGTTTAGTTCAGATCCTTCTCGGACCTTCCTCTCAGGTATAAAAGCTGACGCTCTTTGGAGTTAACTTGTCTTATTGATCGTCGTGCTATTGAGTGTGTGTGTGCTAAGAGAGGAGGCGGGGGCCTTTCCATCGGCAGGCAGAACATCAGCTAAGGTAATGGCCACCATTTTTCTATCTCAGTAGTTATCTCCGCAAGCTGACTCGAGGGGAAGGTTCCAATCTTTAATTATGTAACCGTCAATTTCCTAAAATATAAACTTTATTTCTTCTCATGTGAAAGATCTAGTAATTCAGAAGTACTTAAACTGAAAACCGGGGATAGGGAGTGCGTTACCCTCTCGATTTCCCGTCCAATTAGTCTTGTCGTGACTACGATTTTGTAACTGTTTCACTATTGTAAATTGTAACTTAACTTGTCCATCTAGCCACCTCAGTAGTGTGTGGTTAGCCTCTGCATCGTCGGGCCACAAGCCCAAGTAGGGTTTTAATCTTTGATTTCAAGGAGCGCAAGTTTCCGCCTCCAAACATTTTGATTTTTAGGCAAATAACTTTAACCTGTACCGTTTTACGAAGGCCCGGTAGAATGGGTACTCGATACCCCTGTACTATTCCTTAAAATAAAAATGCTACAGTCTTGTTAAATGTAGGTTGTGCCTAGAGAGGCCAGAAAGTGAAGTGTAAATTTTATTGAGCCACGACGCTGTGATCTCTTAACTTAAGGTTTGCCTTATGTAGGCTGTAAGGGTTTGGGAGCGTAGTCTCCTCGGTAGAATTGTAGAGCATTGAGGCTCTTTTCTTCGACTGTAACATTTATTTGTGTATTGAATGGTGCCTTTGGAAGGCTATAACTTGTAAACTTTGGAGCAAAGTGCTCTTGAAAATTGTGATTTAAACTTATTGGGGGATTCGTCTCCTTGTCTATCTGTCTAAACGCAATAGTAGTGATGCAGGGTCCTTGTAAATAGGAAGCTGGAAGCTCGAATTTTGTAACTAAACTTTTCTAGGTTTTTCTGTTTTGTACAAAACTACCTCTGTACCTGAAATCTTGTTGTTTGTTAGAATTTAATATCTGAAAAGAAATGCAACCTTTATTTTAAAGTTTTAAATCAATCCTTGACTATCGTAGATAGACGGTTTCAAACCAGCATCTCCTTTCACCTCTCTGTGATCCACGAAAACCCGGTAACAATTATTATTAATTGTTATTTCTTATTAGTTTTTGAATCTAATTCACTATTATGCAGTTAGCATTCAACTATGCTGTCTGACATTTTATTATGTAATTAGAATTCCAATATACCAACTATCTGAATTATTATAATGCATTAAGAAGTACTAAAAGTAATTATGTCGCATATGCTGCATTAGTCCTTGATTTCAGATATGTGCTCCGATTTGGGACCCTATATGGGCTAACTAATGTCTTAATATATAGACGAAGAAGACTTCGAATGCGCGGTATCGTATATGGGCGTTTGTCAACATTATTTTTCTACCCTCATTAAACTTGCCCATAGATGCGACGGTTACTGCCTCAGTCACATACTCTTGAGTAAGCTATTTATTACAATAGAACTTGTAGTCTTACGTTCTTGTTGCAAACGTACCCACTTCCAGTTTTACGTGCAGTGCGAACCATATGCACTGGCTGGGATTCAAATCACGATCCCTGTGGTGAAAACGTAGAAACGACTCCACTTGACTGTCATACCATAGAGATAGTCATTGGTGTGAAGAGCCCCGTAGAGGATTAGGAAATTAATCTCTTACGATAGGGTATCAATGTTAATCAATACCTCAGGGGAAACTCGAACCGAGCATGCGCTTACTTATATGGACTATTCTTGGTTACTGCCAGACTAACATTGGCCCACTCATGTCGTTTTAAGGTGTAAATATTCAGCTTTGCACTCTCTCTGTCCTTCAGATGGGTGGAGTTAGAGTACGTTCAAGGTTTCTCCAACCAAACAATATTCATTAGCTCACCTCTATTCGACTCGCGGTGGATAAGGCTCGGTGGTACTACACAACACAAACTTACGCACAATTGTTGGTTATTAGACAACTCAAGAAAGTTCATACTTAATAATTGTCCGTTCACTTTCGATCAGACCACCCTCATATGCTGCTTTATTGCCTTGTCATTCTCAAGATTCTCATGCTAACAGAACATGACATTCCCTCTGAATTACTGACTGCCTTAGAAGAAACCACCATGGTATGGCTATTCCATCTAGTGTATAAGATGCATGAGACGGGAGAAGTGCCATCCGATTTTCGGCAGAATGTTGTTATACCAATTAACAAGCAAGCCGGTGCTGATAAGTGTGAAAATTGCCGCATCTGTAGTTTAGTTCCTCATGCCTGCAACATTTTAGCACGCATTATTTACAGAAGAATGAAGACAATATGAAGCTGAGTTGGGCGAAGATCAATTTGGCTTCAGAAGAAATGTAGGAACACGTGATGCAATCCTGACTTTACGTCTGAACTTAGAAGATCGAATTGAGACGAACAATCCCACGTACACGACGTTCGTAGTTCTAGAAATGGCATTCGATTATCTTGATTCTACCAAGCGATTTAAGATTCTGAAGGTGTTTGGGATTAGATACCGAGAACGAAGAATTATCTAGAATCTGCATAAAAATCAGTCTGCAGTGATAAGGATCGAGTGCTAGGAAAGAGAAGCAGCAATCAAGAAAGGAGTTAGGCAAGGCTTCAGTCCGCCGCCTCCCCTTCCTTTGCATTGTTTAAAATGAAGAGGCAGTAAAGGAAATCAAGGAGGACTTTGGAAAGGGAATCACAATCCAAGGAGAGGAAATCAAAACCCTGAGATTTGTTGGTGATATTGTTATTTTATCTGAGCCTGCAGAAGATCTCGAGCCACGAAACTACTACGCTGGCGTAGCAGGGGGAGAGGTGATACTCCCACGTGGCGCGTCCCAGGTGGCGGATAGGGGGGTCCTAACCGGCTTGCCGGCGGACTTGAGGGAAATAAAATACCTCTTGCGGACCAAACACACTACCCCCAGCGGGTGGCGGACGCACATCTAGAATACACCCGCGGTATCCCCTGCCTGTCGTATGAGTCGACTAAAAGGGGCGACCTAGGCACGGACATGAATTGCGGTTTGGTATAATGTGTCGGACCTCCTGTGGGTGGGAGAGGCCGAATACATCCACAGGTAATCCCTGCCTGTCGTAGAAGGCGACTTAAAGGGTCATGTGGCCATGGTCCCCTCTTTATATTTTAATGTTTTTCCGAGGGTCAGTTGTAGATCATTTCCAAATTTTGATGTGCGTGCTGCCCGGAGATGGGCCTCTCATGTGTGCGATTTCGCCCAAAAGCCCGCAATTGCCCACCCAGGAATATTGCGGATGGGAGCGCCATGTACCTTGGCAGTAGTATCCGCCTGACAACACTGGTCCCCGCACAGCCGAATGCCAGAAGGACATATTATTATTAATTATTTTTTATTTTCTTCTCTATATTTAGTGCTCTGCACACGCCATGGGGTACATGCTATTGCGGGTGACTGGAGGAAGTGCTCATTTTCTCAGTCATCCCGTATTAGGCATCGTCCAACATCGGACCTCGGGCAGTACCTGCTATGACCAGGTGGGTATTGCCTTGGGCATGGCTTCCAAATGAATTCGCCCCTCTCAAGGTGGTCCCCCCACCGAAGTTTTTAACTTTTGCTTCCCTGAGAGGTTCAACTCCCTGGGAACATGCGCAGCGTGAAGGAATGGGATCCAGCTTCCCTAGGTTTCTGGTCGCTACTAGAACCGATGGGCATGATTTTAAGCTAGTAAAGTTGATCCTGTTTAGTAGACATATTGAAGGCGTCTACGGCGAACTTGACCTCAAGAAAATGCGCAACGGTCGTTTGCTTATGAAGACCCGTACAGCACTGCAAGCTGATCAGTTGCTTAAGTGCGACCACTTTGGCGAAATCCCCGTGAAAGTGGAGGAGCATAAGTCCTTGAATCTAGTTCGCGGAGTCATCTTTCCCCGCGACCTTACTTTGAACACTGACGACGAGTTGATGGAAGACATGAAGAACCGTGGCGTGACACACGTCCGGCGCATTACGCGCAAGGTCAACGGTGAAGACGTTGCCACTGGTGCCTTCATTGTCTCTTTCAAGTTGTCAGTGTTACCAGAGAAAGTCAAGGTAACAACTTATCGTTGCGATGTGAGGCCGTACATCCCGCCTCCTATACGATGCTATCAATGCAAGCGATTCAGACATATGGTATCTCGCTATTTGAATCCATCTGTATGTGGTACATGTGGACGAGTAGCTCACGGCGCGGAGGAGTACACAACTCCGTACAAGTGCACAAACTGCTCCGGTTTTCATTCTCCTCGGAATAGGAACTGTCCGACGTAACTTAGTGAGAAGAAGATCCAGGAGATCAAGACCCTGGATGGTCTTTCCTACCAGGAAGCGCGCCGTAAGTTTAATTCCACGAATACACCTGCCCGTACAGCTTGATAGCTGACAGTCTTCCAGGTTCGTTCTTCACGACATCGTTACCCGTGTCGATCGCTGCGCCCAAGGCGACTGTTGCTTCTGTTGCTCGACCACTGACCACTTGGTCCGCCTGGAGAGCTCTATCCAGGATGCGTTTATCCGCAAACAGCATTTGGTAGCTGTTTTACTTGACTTAAAAAAGGCCTATGATACCACATGGCGATATGGTATCCTTTCAGTCCTGCATCAATGGAGATTCCGAGGTCACTGGACGGTATTTATTGCGAATTTTTTGTCCCTCCGTCTATTCCGTGTCCGAGTAGGAAGGACATATTCGCAATACCACGTTCAGGAAAATGGAGTCCCACAGGGATCGGTCCTTAGTGTCACTCTGTTCGCGATTGTCATAAATGGTATTGTTGCTGCTGCTGCTGCTGCTGCTGCTGCTGCTGCTGCTGGTTCAGCAGTCATATCGTCGCTATATGTGGACGACTTTGCTCTGCACTATAGCTCGCGTAATATGGCGGTCGCAGAGCGACAATTACAGCAAGCTATTGGGAGAGTGGAACGGTGGGCCTTAGAACATGACTTTCGGTTTTCCACCGCAAAGTCCTCTGTTGTCCACTTTTGTCGTCACCGTACTCTTCATACACAACCTGAGCATTATTTAGGAAATGTCGTTCTTCCAGTTTTTGACACTTACCGATTTCTTGGGCTCCTTTTCGATAGCAAATTATCGTGGGAGCCTAATGTGCCCCAGTTAAAAGTGCAATGCACTAAGAAACTTAATATCATGAAGTTTCTTTGCAGCACTAATTGGGGTGCTGACAGCACGGTGTTCCTACGATTATATAGGGCACATATTTTTTCTCGGCTAGACTACGGCAGTGCAACATTTGGCTCAGCAAGGCCAAGCGTGCTTACGAAGCTGAACAGCATCCACCTCAGCGGGGTTAGGTAGGCGACCGGAGATATTCGTACAAGCCACCTTGCCAGCCTGCTCGATGAGTCTGGTGTGCCGCCTTTACACCTGAGGCGCCAACTGCTCCTACTTACGAATGCTGAAAAATTTGCGACAGATGCCACTTGATCAACGCTATCCTTGCGTGTTCAACAATGGCAACCGTTTGCTGTACGCTGCTTGTCCTCGAGCAACGCGGCCGGTTGGCATACGTTTGGATAGCAGTTACAGATTCTTTCACACACCTTCGGTTCCTTGCCTTGTCCGACAACCAACTGGGGTACCTCCGTGGGTAGTACGACGACCTGAAATAATCCTGGATCTGCACACTGGCCCGAAAGAAAACACGGACCCTTCGATTTATCGGAGACTCTTCCTGTCCGTTGTTGGCCGCTATCCAGGTTCAGTCGTCGTCTACACGGAAGGTTCGAGGACAGATACGAAAGTCGGCTTGTGTTCGTTGTCGACAATTATAAGTTTCTCTTTGCTCTCCCGGAAACCAGTAGTGTGAACACTGCAGAGCTCTATGCTATCTATGAAGCTCTGCGGTACGCACTGTCCAATGGACGCCGACACTTTGTTCCGTGTACTGACTCCTTGAGCTCGCTATAGTCTATTGATACTTGTTTCCCTCGACACCCTCTGGTGCTGCGGGCCCAGGACCTGCTGGCCGGAGTTCGGATGCCGGCACCAGAATCACATTTATGTGGCTCCCAAGCCACATGGGTGTGGATGGAAATGAATTAGCAGATCAGGCTTCCAAGGAGGCACCACGATCCTACTACGCTGGCGTAGCAGGGGGAGAGGTGATACACCCACGTGGCGCGTCCCAGGTGGCGGATAGGGGGTTCCTAACCGGCTTGCCGGCTGACTTGAGGAAAATAAATACCTCTCGCGGACCAAACACACTACCCCTTGCGGGTGGTGGACGCACATGTAGAATACACTCGCGGTATCACCTGCCTATCGTAAGAGGCGACTAAGGGATGGTTGAATTAGAACCATGAAACTACTCTTGATTCGTACCATCAAGCGGGGAACACCAAGGGTCGCTTTTACTTGCGAGTAGTACCACTCTGTTAGGTACTGAATAGTTCTGTGGATCGTAGCACTCAAGCGGGGTTCAGTGTGGTTTTCCAGTACCCGTGAGTGGTACCCATGTGAGCAACACCACGTGTCTTGGCGTTGCCTGTGAGTTGTACCGCTATGTGAGTGACACCGTGGGTCTGCGTTGCCAGTGATTAGTACCCACTATGTGAGGAACACCACGGGAGTGCCGGCGCCCGTGATTAGTACACCTAGGTGAGGAATCTCATCGGTTTATGTTGGCTATGAGTGGCGCCATTTTGTGAGAAACACCATAGGTCTGCGTTACCTTTACGACGTACAATACTTGTGAGTAGTACCTTAATGTTTGGAACACCGTGAGTTTACGCTACCTATGATTAGTACCGCAGCTTGAGAAATATCATGGTTCTAGTTTACTCGCGACATGTACCATACTGAGGGGCCTTAGTCCTGGTTTTTGACATCTTTAGACATCAAGCAGAATCGATTCAGGACTGTGCTTTATAAGTGGTCCCTTGGTCAGTAATACTATTATTTATGACCGTTTTTAAGTCGGATCCACTGTTTTTGTTTGTTTGTTTCTTGTTTGTTTTTGTTTTTTGGGTTCATGTCCATCCATTCATTTTTCATGACATTTATTATTTATTTTTGTCAGTGGATTTTTGAACGTTTTGTTGTCATTTCATTTCGTACCATTAGGCGCCGATGACCTCGATGTTAGGCCCCTTTAAACAACAAGCATCATCATCATCATCATCATCCAAGGAGGCAGTTACACTGCCCCCGTTGCCTTTCAAGCTTCCAGCAACTGAAATTCGCACTCAGCTGAGACATCTGGTTATGTCTCATTGGGAGTGGCAGTCCATTCCACTTCCCAATAAACTGAGAGTGATAAAAGGAACAACGAGGTATGGAGGACTTCCCTTCGGGCTTTGCGGAGGGAAGCGGTGGTATTATGTCGTCTTCGGATCGGCCATAGTATCCTGACTCACTCGCATCTTTTGGAAGGAGAACCTCCTCCGGTGTGTACCTGCGGTGACCATTTTACCGCGGTACACATCCTTACGGAGTGTATGGATCTGGTCGAACTTCGCCGTAGTCTTAATCTCCCAAGTACCATCTCCCTTATCTTGCGAGATGACGAGCGGTCAGCAGACCTCGCCATCCGCTTTATGAGGGTTATTGGTCAGTTTTATCGTGTCTAATGATGTCCTTTGTCCTAGTGTATTTGTGTCAATTGCGCTTTTATCCCATTGACTTCATTTTAGTTTGTGTTGCGTATATTAATGTGTTATTTTAACGTCTAATGTAAATTATGTGTATATATCTGCACTACCAGACAATACCTTATTCCTTTGTTTTCCTGTATTTTCTCTTATCTTAATAGAAAATAAGGCATTGCGAATTAGATCCACTGATTGTTTTAATCTCATACTCATTTTCTCATCATTTTTTAATTCTGGTCAGTGGATACATTGTAAACTTTTAAATACATATATCATGTCTTCCATCTCGCTTCATTAGGGGCCGATGACTTTCGATGTTTGGCCCCTAAAAACAACAAGCATCAAAAGATCTCGAGAAATTGCTGAATGGTATGGACGAAGCCTTGGGTAAGGAGTACCATATGAAAGAAATAAGTCCAAAAGAAAACTATTGGAGTGGAGTCGAACGAGGGTAAGTGATGCAGGTAATATTAGATTACGAACTGAAGTCTTAAAGTAAGTAGATGAATATTGATACTTGGGTAATAAAATAACTAACGATGGCAAAAGTAAGGAGGACATAAAATTCAGACTATTGCATGCAAAGAAGAGCTTTCCTAAGAATAGAAATTTGCTCACTTCAAACATTGATATAGGAATTCGAAAGATGTGTCTGAAGTCATTCATCTGAAGCATAGCATTGTATGGAAGTGAAACTTGGACGATAGGTAGCTCAGAAAGAAAGAGAATATAAGCTTTTGAAATGTGGTGTTACAGAAGAATGCTGAAGGTAGGAAGGATAGATCGAATCAAATCATGAATGTAGAGATAATGAATCGAATTAGTGAGAGAAGATCGCTAAGTTTGAGGAGAAGAAAAGATAGCATGATAGGCCACATCTTAAGACACCCAGGAGTTGTTCAGTTGCGTTTTGGAGGAAGTGTAGGCGTTAAGAACGATAGGGATATACCATGGTATGAATATGGCGAGCAGATTAGAGCAGATAGAGGATGCAATAGTTACGTAGAAATGAAAAGGTTAGCACAGGATAGGGTGGTATGGAGTGCTGCTTCAAATCAGCTTAGGGACTGATAACTCAAACAACAACAATGTATATATATCACGTACTGTATTTATTTCGTAGAATTCGTCTTAGAGTTGTTTCCGTCTTGTAGATCTCGTGTTCACTTCCCACTTCGTCCAAGTATTTCAATCCCTGTTTAGGAGTTGAAATGTCGTTCACCCAGACTTAAATCATTCGTGGGCCCTAAGCTATTGTGCGACGTGAGTGTGTGTTGGTTTTTCAGTGTTTCAAAGTTGCGTATTAAACGTGTATTTTTATTTTAAAATGTTCGAAACTCTTGAAATAAAATGGTAAACAGTGGTGTATTGTGTGTAATAGAGCAGTTAACACTGCTTCTTTTCCAAGTTACAATGTACCGTTATCAAGTATGTTAATAAATTAATATTACTCTTTACACAGATAGTGATCAAATATCAGAGGTGTGATCCTAGGCGTCGTTGTCAAGGCATGTGACTTATAAAGTCGTCACTGTGACCATGTGTCACTCTAGTGCCTGATGATCATGAGGCTAGATTGCTCTTACATTATTCAGATTCTTTAAGAACTCTAAGATATGCAGAAATTACTTTCAAAATTGTTGTTAGAAATATTTCTCATTATCAGGAAGCAACACCTGGTAACAAGCGTAATTAGCCGCTGACATAACAAGAAACCTCTTTGCCTACTTCAGTGTCAAATGGTAATAAAAGAATGCTAATTAAGTTAAATTATTAATGGACTCCTCCCGAGTATTTATGATCCATAAAGTTTTTTTTGTTGATAATTGTTCGTAATTAATGTCCTCGCGACTTGTGTTAGAGTCAACAGACTGTGCACTCAAGAGAAACACTTCTGAGAACAGATATTTCTGTATGGACACTGACAGAGGCAGGCTAGATTTACACGCAACTACCTGCAAGACTGAAATATCATAATCATCATGGCGAGAATTCTGGTAAGTGTCTATTTAGCTCATACGTCCATGCGTTAGAGGATTGTGACGAGGCTCACTCGGAAGGACGTTGGTTCGACACACCGTCCGGAACTTGGAAAATTCAAACGAAACTTCTACTTCCGCAGAGGCGCATGGCCCTAGGTTTTACTGGGCCTTCTCCAGGGCAATGGTGGCTGGTCATAGGAATACATTCTCTCACGCCCAGTGCTGTGGTTAGGGATAATGGTAGCCTCCGATTTTCACACCTTAAAGGACCTTCATTACTTCTACGAAGATTGTTTAGAATTGTATTCCATAGGATCATGACATCGCTGCTTAAACCTGAAATGAAATGCTATAACATTTTCGTGAACATAATACCCACTTATCATCCATACAGTCCGGCTCCATGGCTAAATGGTTAGCGTGCTGGCCTTTGGCCACAGGGGTCCCGGGTTCGATTCCCGGTAGGGTCGGGAATTTTAACCATCATTGGTCAATTTCGCTGGCACGAGGGCTGGGTGTATGTGTCGTCTTCATCATCATTTCATATTCATCACGACACGCAGGTCGCCTACGGGTGTCAAGTCAAAAGACCTGCACCTGGCGAGCCGAACATGTCCTCGGACACTCCCGGCACTAAAAGCCGTACGCCATTTCATTTCATGTCTTGAACGTGTAAACGGTTTACGACGCGTGAACGTACGCCTTTTGCTTTTTTAACAGATTGTGAAATTTCAGTGTCTTACGCATACATTTTTGGTGCTAAACCAATAAACTCAGTCATAATATTCATGCCACATTCATCTTTCATAAGCCTTACCACTTTCTTGTTCTGTGGCTTAATGTTAAATGGATTACTAGGTGAAAAGGGAGAAGTGTCAAAGTATTGAGAATGGTTTCGCATCACATCGTAGACGTCTGTCTTCCGAATAAGATAAATAAAACTATCTGTATCCATATACAAAAGTGTAAGATTAGAAAACTGTTGCTTTGCAAATCCATAATGAAAATCGTACGTTTTCAATTTTGAAAAATCAAGTATGGCCATTCCTAAATAAATAGGCTTCGCACAGACGATCTCAGTTTTTTTTTATTTCTACAGAAATAAGGTCACGATCAATAACATGATAGGCTTTGAAATTTGGTTTCGAGATGTACTTGCGTGCCCCATACCGCCCATCCCATTGATTAATTAAATGAATGTCGCGATGTTTACGTACATTTTCCATGCTTCTCCATAGATAGAGTTATTCATCAGTTTAAAAAAGGTACTCTCAAATGTTGTAGTAGCACGTTGAAGATGTTCAGTGTTCAAATCCATGTACGGTTTAAACCATGCTTCCTGCTTAAACGCAACGATACGATGAATACACTCTAACTGCAAGCCGTATTCGAGACATTGAACACGACATTGTATGTGGAAAACATAGCGCGTTTTCGGAAAAAGATTCGCTAGCAGTTTACTATGCTTTGATGTATGATTAGGTGGATTAATATTTTCAACGCAAAAAGGAAGGTCGGAATGTGAATCATGCAGATGAGAAGGGTATGCAAGAGAAACCTCTAATACGTAGCCGCGATGAGGATCTTTAGCTGCTTCAAATACATCAAAATGTTGAATTTGAGTTTCTGTTAGCCAGACAAAATCTTTACATGGTAATGGCTGTGACATGGCCTACTCATACAGATTATTCAAATCTAAATACGTGAGATAAGAATCTTCTTTCTCTGAATTATAATTGTCGAGGTAGCGGTTATTTGTGATCGCACGCCTGTTAACAAGCGAAACTAGTCTGCCGCGAATGCCGCGTACAAAACTCAAAAGCATGTCGACATCCGTAAGAAGATCAAGTTGAACAGCGGTACACTTTAACATCGCATCCCATGTGTTGTGTAGTAATAGCAAGGGTCTAATCCATAAATATTTCAAAACATGTTACGAAATTTTGAAACACATCACAGAGTAAAAGTGTATTTACCTTCAAATACAAGCCTGCATAGTCACCTAATGTTTGTAGATGAAAGGTTGACCACACCTGGCAGGCATGCAAATAGTCTTCATCTGAAATCGATACCGTATGCTTATCGTATGAGGATGAGCTTAATGACAGTGTACTACATTCACTTAACACACTTGTAAATGCAGACTAAGGAGGTAATTTTGTTTCTTCTAATGTTTGAAAGCTCTGAATATAGTCATAGGGCAGAATATCTTTCCTTATACAAAGTTTAAGTTGTTCAGGATCTGGAAAATACTCTCGAAGTCGTCGCTTGAAAGGCCATTTAAAAGTGTATCAAGTGAAAAGTTAATGAATTTATAGGAATCTATATAGCGAATGTTAATATCGCCTGCACGATAACTAAATGAAATAAAGCTTTTATGATATTGCGCAATCACAGTGAATTTTGTACAGTTTAATTGTGCAAACTCACGAACAATAAAGTGATTGTCGTAGCTTGACAAGTTATGGAAAAAGCATTGTAGAGCAAAGGCAGCTACATGGTTGCCGCGCTGTGACGTTACACAGCGCTCCGGTCTGTATACATTTTTGGTCAAGTGCTGATCCCTCCGCCAGTCACAGGTACGAGGTACGAGTACAAAACAACCAAAAACAACACGTAGTTCCTAAATCTGTCGCTCGAAACCGAACGGGTTTCAGCTCTTCACCATACTTTACAGCCACGAGCAGCCACTGCTGGTAGAGTGGCAGTGATCTCTAACCTGTAATTGGCTGTTTACAGATGTGACATTCATCGGTTTCATCATGCAAAATCATTTTATATAACGTCATTTCAATTGGCACTGGTTGAGAAATAAAGAGTATGAACTCGTTGTGCTAACTGTTCTAGTTCCTTTAACAGCCATGCAGTTCAGTTTTCTCTTCGATACATGTTAAAAAGGATAGAGATGCATCGTATGAACAAACAACTTTGTAAGCTACTGAAAACGGAGTGTGCGTTTGCACATAATCAGTGTAGGGTTCGCTCAAGTCTGGTTGGCAACGATGAAAACGTACTGTAAAACATTCGGAATCTGCATAAATAGTAAAGGGAACAGATTCTTGTCGATAATAATTTTCAAACTTCATTTCTGCATTTTCTTTGTTTGGCAGGACAAGTTTTACGGCTGGTGTGTTGCACAATCATTTACGTGTGTAGCTAACATGCTTTCTGTAGAAAAGTACTGCAAGCATCTGTCACATATAAACTTTTTGCGATGATTTGATGAAAGTTGAGAGTTTAACAAACGGGAAAGGTTGGTTATAAGACTGCAATAGCTTGTGTTTGCATTGCAAACATACAAAAGATGAAGATGGTGTTGTTTTGGAGATGAAGCTGTATAAAGTGGTCCTACAATACTCTCGACACCGAACACAGAAAAGGAAAAGTTGGGGTTGTTTTTCTCAAACGTAGAAATGTTTTTTAAATCCATAGGAAAAGAAACACCTTCAAAATTTAATGACTGTTTCAACTGAATGAACATATCTTTATACTGATAAGTATTTGAATGATTACGTGTTGCTGGTTTTAACACCATTGCGATACACAATAAAAAGCAATAGTCATCGTTATTCCGAATATTAATAACTGCTCTCTTATCTACAATAGCTTGAGGAAGTTCAATATATTGCCTACCTGAATTTAAGGGATCGAATGTACACACATTAATTTGAAGATCCGAAATACCTTCGAGTGCTTTATTGCACGCACCCTCTTCAAACTTTCGAAATTTAGTGAGCAATTTGTCGACAATGTGTTTGCGGAAACACTCCGAAATATTGTCTGAAGATAAGATTTTTGACATTTTAGATGAAATGTAAAATGTTTCATGAATTTCCTGATTATCTTTGGAAAGAATGAAGGAACAAGCAAGGCTGGCGTTTAGTTTATGCGTCGTATGCGTAGTGAGCAAAGAAGTAACTTTTTCTTCGAAAATATTATAGCAAGAGAGTAAGAAAGAATTTCGATCTAAAACATTCAATGAATTTCGTATAATACCGCTTAGTATAAGCGATGAAAAACGTGTATGTATAGTCTCCCAATTCGTTGCAATAATTACATATCAACGAAACTAATGATAAAAAATTTGATCTCTGTTCCACGGTATATGATACTAATAGATCGTTGAATTAGTTGTTCTAATTCTAAATCTGTTAACACACTATCTATTGGGTAAATATTCTTGAAACTCCTCACAGACGCATAAAATTCTTTCACCAAATTTTCTTTTCAGTTTGCGACGCGAAATTACTTTAAATGGCCCATGTAGTGGAAGATCGCTCAGCCGCCTTCTAGAACGACCTGAAATGTGACCTAACTGGTTAATCCGCTCCTTTTTCTACAAAAAAGCGAAATACTACTTTTAGAAATTAAAAAAAAAATTATACATATCAGTTTAATGAAAAGATGGAAACATGCCTTTAAAAAGATGTGCGGGTTGAATGTAGATGTAATTTCCTGTGTGTGCGTAGACAGCAAACTGTGACTCGGATGAAGTAAACGGCAAATATCAATCCTCGTCACAAACATATGTTGCTCTTCTGTTAAGAAAACAGAAAGTCAAATATTAATGTATGTTTAGTGATCAGTTCGAAGGCTGGTTGGATCCTCAACAGCTCCGCTATCAACTGTTATACATAGCCTAGGCATCACTGAAGAGGTGTACTAAGGAAATAAGGAGTGAGGTAGTTTTCCATTGATTTTCGCATCGAGCTAGAAGTTGCTATTACATATTAGTCTGCTAAGTCTACTAAAATGCATGCACCATCCGACCCTCTGAGCAACAGTTTTACACCATTCATGGCAGGCACTGGCTGCATATTAATATATGCATGTTTAGTGATCAGCTCGAATACTGGTTGGATCCTCAACAGCTCCACCATCTGCTGGTATATATGGCCTAGGCGTCACTGAAGAGGCGTACTAAGTAAATGAGGAGTAAGGTAGTTTCCGGTTGCTTTTCTCACCAATCTAGAAGTTGCTATTACATATTATTCTTCCAAGCCTACTAGAATGCATGCACCAACCGACCCTATGAGCAACAGTTTTACACCATTCATAGCAGGGTCTAGCTGGATAAGGAACGATATTACTAGCATCGCTCATACCTTAGTAACTTTTATTTCGTTAATGCCAAGAATAAGAGAGAGAGAGAGATCAATAAACTTACTTTTTAGCAGATGGCACTGGGATAAAGTAGATGAGAGATATCAATGACGATGATGATTTTATAAAAGAAAGAAAATGAAATCGTAAATATACGAAAAATCAAAAATTAAAAAATGATAATATCAGAAATCAAACTTACTTTTTAGCAGATGGCGCTGGGATACAGACGGCAGATATTAATCACGGTGATGATGATTTAATAAAAAGAAATCTTAAATATATGCTTAATTTTTATAGAGTGTTTTTAAAACAGTACACATGCCCGCATACCTACCTTAGTTGAAAGCAGCTTCGATGAAAGTAAGAGAATAGGTAGAATTGCTTCCAATCATTCAATACTGATCTCCATTTAGGGCAGTCGCCCAGGTGGTACATTCCCTACCTGTTGTTTTCCTAGCCTTTTCTTAAATGATTTCAAAGAAATTGGAAATTTATTGAACATCTTCCTTGGTGTGTTATTCGTTTACATACACGGATCGATCAGCAATACGGTCAGCACATTTTATGATGAACACGCACTAGACTGCTACTGCGTTCACTGTCTTCTGGATTTATGTCTAACCTTTACTACATACACAAATCCAGTATTATGTTTTACGATAAACGATTGCCCAGTATAATTATTTAGAACTACTGCACGCACAAATCGTTACGATGCACGTCGTAACAGCACATGTACCAGTCAACTTCTGAAGCACAGTCTTTGTTGCTATGCAGGCAACAGAGTGTACATGTCAGCACATGCGCGCACACACACCTTACATGTGTACAGTCGTAACAAATGTATTTACTCATTTGAATACGACATAATCTATTCTATCCGGCCTCCCTTGGTCAACACTTATTCTTAGTTACTGTATGTAAGATTTGTGTTGGACGCAGAATATTTTAGTGTCCCATTGTAGCAGCACAAATAGTAATTACAAACTAACTGACAAATAAACTAAGGACTGATCATTGCAGAATGAACAATGCACCTAGACGAGTGCGATTCCCGACACGATATAAAATATGTTCACAGAACATACACTTACCTTTGAAGCTAATTTAGTCGGAACTTTGTTTATCGTAAAACACACTAAGTACTGATTATTGCAGACTGAGTGTCAAATGAACTGAGCACTGTTCATTGCGAACTCACCTCTGCTTATTTGAACTTCCGATGCTGAGTGGAACCAGTTCTAGCATTTTCAAATTTCGTAGTAGATACCGTAGTTCAAATCCCGGTCACTTGTGAGATTTTTGCTAGTCCATCACTTGCAATCTAGAGACTAACGCGTCGCACATTAAAAGAATGATGCCCAGAGAAGTGCGACAGTCATCGGAATATTTGTTATCCTAGCTGCTAGATAGGGGCTTCATTTGATTCTATCACTGATCCGGTCAAATTACGAGAAACAGGCTGTGGATTTTATTTAAATGACAAAGGATAATACAACGTGTTTGGTCTGTGTGTATATTCGTTTGTACAGTTCGATAAGCATGCACGTTGCACCTCGTCCCGAGGTTAGCGAAAAACGTTGACACTTAACATTCTATGTGCGAAGATACACACCATGTCACTGTGCTCTCAACAAAGTAAGAACACAGGCCACAGCGCACTAAAACCCCGTTGTAAAAAAGTCGGCAGCAGCTTATAATTATACGTCTGTTAATGCTTGCCCAGAAGCTCCGAGATCGATTCCTAAGTAGGTCAGGGATTTTTACATACACCTAACAGTCGGTTCGAGGTCAGAGATTTTTTTACGTACACTTGAAGTCTTCTTAGCTATTCCGGATTCGATTCCCGGCTACGTCCGAGATTTTTCAACGAGTTAGCTGCGCGGTAAGAGCAATTTTGCGGTCGCACGCTACCTTAATGTAAACAGCCCAAAGCAACCTGCAGATGATCAGGTGACGTGTCTGGTTCAGCGTACATCACGACACGGCCTTTATCTTCTGAACGTGGTCACGACGGGGCACTCACCTGTGTCTAGTTCCCTGTGTATATGTCGTAGTAGTTGAATAACAGACATGGTGTGCCCTGTAGAGGCGATTAAAATAGGTCTTAATCTGTTTTAACTTGGGAACGTAGCGACGGAGAGGTCCTCATCTCAGTCCAGTTCCCTGTGTATATGTCGAACAGACATGGTGTGCCCTGTAGAGGCGAGTAAAATACGTCTTAATATGTTTTAACTTAGAAAACATGCGATAGCAGCTTATTCCTGGGCAACTTGTAAACACACATGGTATCCCCTGCCTAACATCTAAAATTTACTATTTATAAGCTCTAACATCGATTCTCAGTCAAGTCAGGGATTAATTATTTTTTACGTCTGTTAATGTTTGCCGCTTACCTTGGAAACTCTGTGTTCCCTGTTTGTTGCAAGAGGAGAATAAAATAAATCTTAATCTGTTTTAACTTCGGAACGTCAGTTATGGCAACAGAGCCCTGTAAGAGCTGCATGAGTGCCTGCACACAAGGTCGAGAGGAAATTCAGGATCGTATTACAGGTAACGAAACTAATCCTTACTCGCGTGTGAACTCGCTGCTCGCTCTGTAGAAAGAAATATTCTGTATTCTGTTTATGCCTCTTTCTCGGAACGTTACGTTTGATTCCCAGCCAATTTTTTTACGTAGACCTAAAAAGTAGTTCATAGTCTACGATCTGTTTATGCCGGCCTCTTTTCTTAATGTTCAAAGTTCGATTCCCGGCGAAGTCAGGGATTTTATCTAGACCTGTAGTCTACTCTGCCAGCCCCCGTAGTGTAGAAATAGCGTGCCTGCCTCCTAGCCGGAATTCATCTCGACGCGCAGGTCGCCTACGGGAGTAAAATAGAAAGACCTGCACCTGGCGAGCCGAACCCGTCTTGGGATATCCCGGCACTAAAAGCCATACGACATTACATTTTTCACCTCAGGTGCTGACACTGCATAAAATGTGCTGACTCTGCGTATTTGGAAACCGCTTTGCCCTACTACTGGTGCGACCGGCCGGGTAGCCTGACCGTAACATTATTAAGGTTAGGGGATGATCAATATATAATAGAAGAAGCAGGAGTGACCAGCTATCGAGCCAAGCATGGAGATACATGAACAAAAGCTGGTAGCGTTATACTTGTAAGCTTTATTACTTGAATATTTAATCTACACATTAATACACACATACCTATTTGGATCACTAATTGCACATGACGGTACAGATCACACAATTCCATAGTACACGCTCTCTCGCATTCTCTGTTCATTCACACTCGGTCCTCGTATACTAGCACTACAGTCTTACTCAGTCACACAGTTGCGCTCGTTGCCGCTGTCACCGTCCTCAGTTCAGTCTGCTCACGCCAGTCTTGTAGTTCAGTACGACCTACCCTACCCGTTCACTCGAGTAGAACTTCCGTTCCCTCCCCACTGCCTATATCAAATGTTCCCTTTCACGTCACAGCGGTTGGTCCCCACACGGTGAGAGACAAGAGGACGAATAATCTAAAGGCTGAAAACCTGCTCTCATACTGTCGGCACTCAACTCACCGCCTGAGCTCAACTAACTAACACTGAACCCACAACACCAACTGGACCAAACTCACAAGACTCGCCTGACTTATATACTTCGGCCAGTCGATCCAAAACAGTCCGGAGACGGGACACATCCATAAACCTCACGACGTACAAGACTGCAGATTACCACGAACCTGGTACGCAGGCGTAGCAGGGGGAGAGGTGATACTCCCATGTGGCGGATAGGGGGTCCTAACCAGTTTGCCGGCGGACTTGAGGGAAATAAAATACTTCTCGCGGACCAAACATACACCCCCTGTGGGTGGGGGAGGCAGACGAATAATACACCCACGGTATCCCCTGCCTATCGTGAGAGGCGACTAGAAGGGGCGACCAAGGGATGATTGAATTAGAACCATGAAACCACTTTTGATTCGTACCATCACTCGGGGAACACCATGGGTTGCCTTTACTTCCGAGTAGTACCACTCTGTTAGGTACTGAATAGTTTTGTGATTCGTAGCACTCAGGCGGGGTTCTGTGTGGGTTTCCAGTACCCGTGAGTCGTACCCATGTGAGTAACACCACGGGTCTGGGGGTTGCCTGTGAGTTGTACCACTATATGAGCGACACCGTGGGTCTGCGTTGCTTGTGATTAGTACCCACTGTGTGAGGAACACCACGGGAATACCGGCGCCCGTGATTAGTACACCTAGGTGAGGACCCTCATCGGTTTGCGTTGGCTATGAGTGGCGCCATTGTGTGAGAAACATCATAGGTCTGCGTTACCTGTACCAGGAACAATACTTGTGAGTAGTACCTTAATGTTTGGAACACCGTGAGTTTACGCTACCTTTGTTCATGTTTGTGGATTACTGTAGTCACGTCCGAGTTCGTGAACCATGGGCAACGGCTGAGTGGCCTAGTAAGTGGTCCTGAGAGTCGGGATACCAGTTGCTATGGAATTGGAGTGGGCATCTCGGACATATTCTGAGTCGTGGCCCTCCTTGTGCTCAGGCGGCTAGGACTATACAATTCACTGGTGGTCCATAACCCGTTAGAGGAGAGATCCTCACTTGGACTATGTGCAAGTAGGGCAGCATCCTGCTTCATGAATTAACCGAGCTCAGAACACTTTAAGCAAGCCTCGGACCTATGGGAGTAATGGAGTCCCACTCCCATTTGACAGGCGAGGGACTCCTTGGAAACAACTTGGCGAACGAAATGGAATTCGATGGGGAGCTATCAATATTAATGGGGCTTATGGAAGAAAGAAGGTAGAACTGGCTGAGTCAGCAAAGAGGATGCATCTGGATGTGCTAAGAGTAAGTGATATTCGGGTAAGGGGAGATAAGGAGGAAGAGATAGGAGATCATAAAGTGTACTTAACGGGTGTTAGAAAGGGAAGGGCGGAGTCTGGGGTAGGGCTCTTTATCAGGAATACCATTGCACGCAACATAGTTTCGGTTAGGCACGTAAATGAGCGAATGATGTGGGTAGGTTTGTCAGTTGGAGGAATTAGGACAAGAATTGTGTCCGTGTATTCACCATGTGAGGGTGCAGGTGAGGATGAAGTTCACAAGTTTTATGAAGCATTGAGTGACATCGTGGTCAGGGTCAACAGCAAGGATAGAATAGTGCTAATGGGCGATTTCAATGCGAGAGTTGGGAATAGAACTGAAGGATACGAAAGGGTGATTGGTAAATGTGGGGAAGAGATGCAAGCTAATGGGAATGGGAAGCGTTTGCTGGACTTCTGTGCTAGTATGGGTTTAGCTGTTACGAATACATTCTTCAAGCATAAGGCTATTCACCGCTACACATGGGAGGCTAGGGGTACCAGATCCATAAGAGACTATATCTAAACAGACTTTGAATTCAGGAAATCTTTTAGGAATGTACTAGTTTTTCTGGGATTTTTCGATGATACAGACCACTATCTGATCTGTAGTGAACTAAGTATCTCTAGGCCTAGGGTAGAGAAAGTGAAATCTGTCTGCAAACGAATAAGGGTAGAAAATCTCTAGGACGAGGAAATTAGACAGAAGTACATGGATATGATTAGTGAGAAGTTTCGAACAGTAGACAGTAAGCAGGTTCAGGACATAGAAAGTGAATGGGTGGCATACAGGGATGCTGTAGAAGAAACAGCAAGGGAATGCCTAGGAACAACTGTGTGGAAAGATGGGAAGGCTTATCAGAAATGGCTCCAAACAAGGGCCGAGGCAGACAGGGATTGGTACGTAGATGAAAGAAACAGAGCGAAACAAATAGTTGTTGAACCCAAAAAGAAGTCATGGGAAGATTTTGGTAATAACCTGGAAAGGCTAGGTCAAGCAGCAGGGAAACCTTTCTGGACAGTAATAAAGAATCTTAGGAAGGGAGGGAAAAAGGAAATAAACAGTGTTTTGAGTAATTCAGGTGACCACGAACCTGCTACGCAGGCGTAGCAGGGGGAGAGGTGATACTCCCACGTGGCGCGTCCCAGGTGGCGGATAGGGGGGTCCTAACCGGCTTGCCGGCGGACTTGAGGGAAATAAAATACCTCTCGCGGACCAAACACACACCTCCTGTGGGTAGGGGAGGCTGACGAATAATAATCCAACGGTATCCCCTGCCTGTCGTGCGAGGCGACTAAAAGGGGCGACCAAGGGCTGACTGAATTAGAACCATGAAACTAATTTTGAATCGTACCATCACGCGGGGAACACCATAGGTTGCCTGTACTTGCGAGTAGTACCACTAAATTCGGTACGAAATAGGTTTGTGATTAGTAGCAGTAAAAGCCTGGCCTGGTGGATTCCAGTACCCGTGCGTCGTACCCATGTGTGCAACACCGCGGGTCTGGGCGTAGCCTGTGAGTTGTACCACTATATGAGCAGCACCGTGGGTCTGCGTTGCCTGTGATTAGTACCCACTGTGTGAGGAACACCACGGGAATACCGGCGCCCGTGTTTAGTACACCTAGGTGGGGAACCTTCTCGGTTTGCGTTGACTCTGAGTTGGGCCATTGTGTGAGACATACCATAGGTCTGCGTTACTTGTACGTATTGCAATACTTGTGAGTAGTGCCATCTTTTGTGGAACACCGTGAATCTTCGCTACTTCTGATTAATACCCCAACATGACATATACCATGGTTCTATTTTACTCGCGACATGTACCATTCTGTGGGGCCTTAGACGTGGATTTTGCACCCCCTTTAGACACCAAGCATCATTGTGCTTTATAAGTGGTTCCTTGGTCGGTAATAATGTTATTTTCGATCTGTATTGAGTCCGATCCACTGATTTTTGTTTGTTTGTTTTGTGTTTTGTTGAGTTCCTGTCCATCCATTCATTCTTCATGCCATATTTTATTTTTATTTTGGTCAGTGGATGCCTTTGCTATTTTTGTTCTTTCATTTCGTACCATTAGGGGCCGATGACCTCGATGTTAGGCCCCTTAAAACAACAAGCATCATCATCATCATCATCTAATTCAGGTGAACTCATAATAGATCCCAGGGAATCACTGGAGAGGTGGAGGGAATATTCTGAACATCTTCTCAATGTAAAAGGAAATCATCATGGTGGTGTTGTAAACAGCCATGCTCATGGGGAGGAGGAAAATGATGTTGGTGAAATTATGCTTGAGGAAGTGGAAAGGATGGTAAAAAAAACTCCATTGTCATAAGGCAGCAAGAATAGATGAAATTAGACCTGAAATGGTGTAGTATAGTGGGAAGGCAGGGATGAAATGGCTTCATAGAGTAGTAAAATTAGCGTGGAGTGTTGGTAAGGTATCTTCAGATTGGACAAAAGCAGTAATTGCACCTATCTATAAGCAAGGGAACAGGAAGGATTCCAATAACTATCGAGGTATCCCATTGATTAGTATACCAGGCAAAGTATTCACTGGCATCATGGAAGGGAGGGTGCGATCAGTCGTTGAGAGGAAGTTGGATGAAAACCAGTGTGGTTTCAGACCACAGAGAGGCTGTCAGGATCAGATTTTCAGTATGCGCCAGGTAATTGAAAAATGCTACGAGAGGAATAGGCAGTTGTGTTTATGTTTCGTAGATCTAGAGAAAGCATATGACAGGGTACCGAGGGAAAAGGTGTTCGCTATACTGGGGGACTATGGAATTAAAGGTAGATTATTAAAATCAATCAAAGGCATTTATGTTGACAATTGGGCTTCAGTGAGAATTGATGGTAGAATGAGTTCTTGGTTCAGGGTACCTACAGGAGTTAGACAAGGCTGTAATCTTTCACCTTTGCTGTTTGTAGTTTACATGGATTATATGCTGAAAGGTATTAAATGGCAGGGAGGGATTCAGTTAGGTGGAAATGTAGTAAGCAGTCTGGCCTATGCTGACGACTTGGTCTTAATGGCAGACTGTCCCGAAAGCCTGCAGTCTAACATCTTGGAACTTGAAAATAGGTGCAATGAGTATGGTATGAAAATTAGCCTCGCGAAGACTAAATTGATATCAGTAGGTAAGAAATTCAACAAAATTGAATGTCAGATTGGTGATACAAAGCTAGAACAGGTCGATAATTTCAAGTATTTAGGTTGTGTGTTTTCCCAGGATGGTAATATAGTAAGTGAGATTGAATCAAGGTGTAGTAAAGCTAATGCAGCGAGCCCGCAGTTGCGATCAGCAGTATTCTGTAAGAAGGAAGTCAGCTCCCAGACGAAACTATCTTTACATCGGTCTGTTTTCAGACCAACTTTGCTTTACGGGAGCGAAAGCTGGGTGAACTCAGGATATCTTATTCATAAGTTAGAAGTAACAGACATGAAAATAGCAAGAATGATTGCTGGTACAAACAGGTGTGAACAATGGCAGGAGGGAACTCGGAATGAGGAGATAAAAGCTAATTTAGGAATGAACTCGATGGATGAAGCTGTACGCATAAACCGGCTTCGGTGGTGGGGTCATGTGAGGCGAATGGAGGAGGATATGTTACCTAGGAGAATAATGGACTCTGTTATGGAGGGTAAGAGAAGTAGAGGGAGACCAAGACGACGATGGTTAGACTCTGTTTCTAACGATTTAAAGATATGAGGTATACAACTAAATGAGGCTACAACACTAGTTGCAAATCGAGGATTGTGGCGACGTTTAGTAAATTCTCAGAGGTTTGCAGACTGAACGCTGAAAGGCATAACAGTCTATAATGATAATGTATGATGTATGTATGATTAGTACCGCAGCTTGAGAAATACCATGGTTCTACTTTACTCGCGACATGTACCATACTGAGAGGCCTTAGACCTGGTTTTTGGACCCCTTTAGACATCAAGCATAATCGATTCAGGACTGTGCTTTATAAGTGGTCCGTTGGTCAGTTATACTATTATTTATGACCGTTTTTGAGTCGGATCCTCTGTGTTTTTGTTTGTTTGTTTGTTTGTTTCTTTTTAGGGGAGCGTTCATGTCCCTCCATTCATTTTCATGTCATTTTTATTTATTTCGGTCAGTGGATTTTTTGAACTTTTTGTTGTAATTTCATTTTGTACCATTAGGAGCCGATGACCTCGATGTTAGGCCCCTTTAAACAACAAGCATCATCATCATTATCAGACTCCAGGTTAATCATTCTCGTAATTTCTGTTACGGAGTTACCCGTGGAAGGCAGAGGTGAAAGAAGTTGCGGGCTGGAATGGGTCTAACTACAAGGCCGAAAGATGAATTAAAATTTCAATAAAGGTTATATTTTCGGACATAGCAAGGTTTAACAATTTTTACATAGAATTTGAAAACGTAACAAGTACAACAAGTCAACAGCTATCCAATAATCAGGTACAAGGTCTAATTTTACGAACGAAAGTACAAGTTTCGGGGTCTTAACAAGTTCTGGGCTTCGAGCCTCAATTCCACAAGCCTTGAGCTACTAGCCCTACTTTACCAAGACACACATTTGTTCAAAGGGCAGAAAACCCCTTCCTACAAGGAGCATTAGCTCCAAAAAACGTATTACACCTCCTAGAGGCACTTTACCACCTCAAAAAGAGCTGACCCTTTCTGAGTCTACTAAAGGCCATAATAGATTTTACAAAAGATTGCCTCAAGGCACAACTTACAAGAAAACAGGGGAATCTTGTACCCAGCCTACTGGGCCTTAATAGAAAAATAATAGGTTAATTTTAATATCCCAAAATGCAAAAGGAATGGAGGCGTGAATTAGCACTCCTAAATACACATTTTAAAACCTAAGAGGCACTAGGCCGATGACACAGGGGCTATTCCCAAACTAGGGAGGTGACTCGTATAAGAAAAATTTTAACACATTAAGGAAGAGTAGAAAATCGGTTACGAAAACGTAGTCACCTCAAATCACGGTTAAGGGGAGCTCTAGAGGGTAAAGCACTT